>NC_134688.1:368131855-368431855 GCF_050947455.1 Rhinoderma darwinii
TTTTGTTTTTAACTTAAAATGTCCGGGTTTTGAATATCGGGACATGGTTACTAGTAGTAATTCAGGCAAGTAACATATAGGAACGTAGGGGCTAGAGGCTATTGATATGGTTAATCCAAGCTTGATTCCGAAATGTCATTTAAGCCCCTTGGATGTAGTGTGTCCATTTTGAAAATCCAATAATTTTCCCGTTGTTTTAATTTATTGAACCTATTTGGGACATCTGGATGGATATGTTCTATAGGAGTGATGCTGATTAAGTTAAATTGGCATTTATGTATCTGGGCAAAATGCCGAGACACACTATGTTTTACGAAACCTGTGTTAACGTTGAACCGGTGGTTATTAACCCGGGTTCTCAGGCATTGGGTGGTTCTACCAATATATTGTAGTTGGCATGGGCATTCGATAAGATAAATCACGTATGAACTCCCACAATTAAGGAATGTTCTGATAGGGAAAGATTCATTGGTTGCCGTGGATGTATATGTGTGTTTTTTATTACAGATGATGTTGCAACAAAGGCAACGGGAATGACCGCATTTATAGGATCCTTTTAGATCGGACAGAAAATGTGTTTTGGATGGTAATTGTTTTTTGATTCTACTGGGGGCTAGAATATTTTTTAGGTTTAGGGACCGCCTAAAGGTGATGTTAGGTTTAACCGGGATCAGGTCTTTTAGAAAGGGGTCGCTCCTGATAATGTGCCAATGTTTGCCTAAAATTGCTCTGATAATTCTGTTTCCTTTATTAAAGGTGGTAATGAAATTGTTTTTGAAATCATTAACAGGTACTGTTTTTTTGAGGGACAGATTTAGGCAGGAGTATTGTGTTAATTCAGTGGCTTTTGTTCTTGCGCCTTCTATTAATTTTGGGGGAAAGTGTTTGTCAATAAACCGTTTTTCTAGAACATTACATTCTTTTTGATAAATTTTCTCTGTACTGCCCAAAATTCATAAGTCACTTACTAACCCCCCAGGACGCCCGATTATATCCGGAATTGGCTCTCTCACCAGTAACTTGTCCCATTTCGTCGACCTTCACCTGCAACCACTAGTACTCAATCTACCATCATACCTCAAAGACTCAGCGCAATTAATCAGAGACCTGAACAACCTCAACTTTGATCCTCTCACATCTCAAATCAGTTTTTTGACAGCCGACGTCACCTCACTGTACAGCAACATACCACATAATAAAGGCATTGAAATAACAGAATCTTTCTTATCATCCAACACTACAATCCCTGAATCACAAGTCCAATTTATTATCAACTGTATTAGATTCATTCTACACCATAACACGTTCAGTTTTAATAATAAATTTTACAATCAAGTAAAAGGATGTGCCATGGGCACCCGGTTTGCACCAGCTTATGCAAACCTCTACATGGGTGCCTTCGAAAATAGATATATCCATAGCTCACATCGGTTCAAGAATAACATATTACTTTACAGGCGTTATATAGACGACTTATTCATAGTCTGGAAAGGAAGCAACGAAGAAGCTTCCCAATTCATTGAAAACCTCAACAGTAACATTTTCGAACTAACCTTCACATACACATTTTCCCCTGTTTCCATTGACTTCCTTGATCTTACCCTCAGCCACGATAAAGTTAACAACCAATTCATCACACAAACCCATTTTAAACAGGTTGATGTTAACAGCTACATTGATTTCAGAAGCGCCCATTATCGCCCGTGGCTCCTAAACATACCCTTTGGACAGTTTAGGAGGATCAGAAAAAATTGCAGTACAGAGAAAATTTATCAAAAAGAATGTAATGTTCTAGAAAAACGGTTTATTGACAAACACTTTCCCCCAAAATTAATAGAAGGCGCAAGAACAAAAGCCACTGAATTAACACAATACTCCTGCCTAAATCCGTCCCTCAAAAAAACAGTACCTGTTAATGATTTCAAAAACAATTTCATTACCACCTTTAATAAAGGAAACAGAATTATCAGAGCAATTTTAGGCAAACATTGGCACATTATCAGGAGCGACCCCTTTCTAAAAGACCTGATCCCGGTTAAACCTAACATCACCTTTAGGCGGTCCCTAAACCTAAAAAATATTCTAGCCCCCAGTAGAATCAAAAAACAATTACCATCCAAAACACATTTTCTGTCCGATCTAAAAGGATCCTATAAATGCGGTCATTCCCGTTGCCTTTGTTGCAACATCATCTGTAATAAAAAACACACATATACATCCACGGCAACCAATGAATCTTTCCCTATCAGAACATTCCTTAATTGTGGGAGTTCATACGTGATTTATCTTATCGAATGCCCATGCCAACTACAATATATTGGTAGAACCACCCAATGCCTGAGAACCCGGGTTAATAACCACCGGTTCAACGTTAACACAGGTTTCGTAAAACATAGTGTGTCTCGGCATTTTGCCCAGATACATAAATGCCAATTTAACTTAATCAGCATCACTCCTATAGAACATATCCATCCAGATGTCCCAAATAGGTTCAATAAATTAAAACAACGGGAAAATTATTGGATTTTCAAAATGGACACACTACATCCAAGGGGCTTAAATGACATTTCGGAATCAAGCTTGGATTAACCATATCAATAGCCTCTAGCCCCTACGTTCCTATATGTTACTTGCCTGAATTACTACTAGTAACCATGTCCCGATATTCAAAACCCGGACATTTTAAGTTAAAAACAACATCCCCCATGTACATACATATTAATGTCTTACTACATTATGATTTAATCTCCTTACCTAGTTACCCACAGCAGAAGCCTTTCGTTTTTTTTCCTATGGCGTTCACACGAACCAGCCGGATTATGCGGGTCATTGTGCGGGCCATTGTGCGTTCCACCACATGCGTTCCACCTCATACTTTTCAACTTTGGTCCCCACCGGCCACCGTAGTTTACATGGTCCCCTTGACAACGTTTTAAACAATAAAAAACTGAAACTGACAAACTATCCCGAGAGGAGTAAAAAAGTAAAAGGTAAAAAATAAAAATAAACAACCATCCTTGGCGTCTTACCACTGTTTTAGATACTTTTTCATATATATATTTTTTAATAAAAAACCGATCTCTCATTAGTCCCGTAATCCAGATGTGACACGTTTTCCTTTTCGACTTATCCTCTGTTATACATTTTAACTATGTGTTTTTCCAGTATCTTTTATGTTTATCACCTAAACCTCAGTGCATATTGTTTTCTTTGTTATTTGCTCATTTTTATTTTTATTTGTGAACTTTGACCCCCAATGTTGTTTTGGCGGTTTTTTTATGTCAACCTCTGCCTCATCTGAATTGGGCCAATCACCACTTAGTGGTGTGTATATATACTGTCCTGTTTTTTAACAATTTTATGCCTGATGAAGACGCCAGTTCGGCGTCGAAACGCGTTGCTACTGCAATAAAACCTTCAGCAAATATTACAAGAGACTACTTGTTTCTCCATCGTCTTGCACCACCCAGCAGCGCCGTGATAGATCCGTTTTTCTCTCCACCAACCTACTATCAAAAGTTTCAAATTACAACTTTTGGGCCCTTTTGCGACTTTTCTAAGCCATAAAACTGGTCCAGAAAGATAAATTCCCCGCAATATGTACCACTGAAATGGCCTCACAACAGACAACATGGATAATTGTCATAGATAATCTATTTAAATATATTCTGCAATTAACTTATTTAGCCCGGAATTTGAAATCATTTTAATAATGTTTCCTACCATTGATTTCACCTTGTTGATTTAATTTTGTATGTTAATATATTAGAATAATTATATATGATGTGTGAATGTTTTCATTGCATGCATTTCCCATCTACTTTTAAAGGAACACTTAAATTACAAACTTCATGAAATCTCATCAGTGTTGATTACTTTTAATTAACATTCTCATGACTGAATGTTCAAAATAAATCTTCCAATATTCATCACGCGTCTTGTTTCCGTCGTCTTGATTTATGTAGCTGTGGAATCCATTTACTGATTTACGGTACTGTAAAACTTCATTAGGTCCAAAAACATTTAAGATACAGTAAGAAGATGGTTCATATAAGATTAAGAGGATCTATAGTATACAGTTTTTATAATAGATGTTTTTTTGTTTTTTGTTTCTTGTTTTTTAAAAAGAAGCCTTTTAATGACTAGCCTATTTTAGACCTTAATGACCAAGCCATTTTTTACGTTTTTCCATCGTCTCATTCAAAGAGCTATAACTTTTTTATTTTTGCCTTGACATAGCTGTATAAGGTCTTGCTTTTTGTGGGACAAGTTGTAATTTTTAATAGCACCATTTTGCAGTACATAGAATTAATTGATTATTAACTTTTTTGGGGGGGAAATAGAAAAAAACCTGCAATTTCGCCACACTTTTTTGCAAGCTAAATTTACCGTGTGGTATAAATTACACAATAACTTTATTCAGTGGGTTATTGCGATTGCAACGATACCAAACTTGTATAGTTTTTTTTATGTTTTACTACTTTTACACAGTGAAAACACTTTTTTTTCAAAACTATTTGTTTTTGTGTCTCCATATTTGAAGAGCCATAACTCTTTTATTCTTTTGCCGATGCAGTTGTAGGAGCGCTTTTTTTTTTTTGCGGGGCGACTTGTAGTTTATCTGTACCATTTTGGAGTAGTTGCGACTTTTTGATCACTTTTTGTCAATTTTTTTTCAAAGCTGGATTCAAAGAAAACAGCAATTTTTGCATGTTTTTTTATTTTATTTTTTACGACGTTCACCGTTTGGGTTAAATTATGTAATACGTTTAAAGTCGGGGTCGTTATGGACGTGGCGATACCAAATATGTGTAACTTTTTTACTTTATTTTGTTTGTTAATAATAAAGCAGTTTGTAAGGAGGAAAAGTGGGTTTTTAATTTTTTTGTCACTTTTTATTAGCCTTTTTTTTTCACTTTTTTACTAGTCCCACTAGGGGACTTCACTATGCGATTATCAGATTGCGTTTATAATACACCACAATACTTCTGTATTGCAGTGTGTAATGCCTGTCCGTGCCAGAGGCATGACCTAGCAGGCATTTACTACAGGCAGACCTGTGGGCCTTTATTAGGCCCCTGGCTGCCATCGGAGACACAGAATCTCGGCGATCTTATCGCCGGGTGTCAGTGGGATGAGAGGGAGCTCCCTCCCACTCTCCAAAACCACTCAGATGCGGCATTCGCTATTGAGCGCCGCATCTGAGGGGTTAAACGGGTGAGATCGATACTAATATTGATCTCACCCATTCGAGCAGGGATGCCCCCAGCCCTCAGCTACCTCTGGCAGCTGAGAGCAGGAAGATGTAACGGCTCCCTGCTCTGTTTATTTATTCCGATGCAGCGCCGTAAAAAGGCTATTGCATCGAAATAAAGCCAGATAGTGGCCGCCGTAAAAACACTATGGGGCGGTCACTAACGGGCTAATAAAGCCTATATAATATTAATGAAGAGAGGAAAAATTCTAACAAAAAAAACATACCTTTTGTTTAAATTGTAGATTACATTTTGATGAACATATGCTTGAATATAATTTTTGGGAATTGTCCTGATATTCTGGTATTGCTAGAATTGCTTTCCTCACACACAGAATTTTTGGGGCAATTTAAACTGCTTAAAAAATGCTTCTAAAAACGCTTTATTAAAATGTAATGTTTTTTTGCATGGCATTTTTATTGTCATCTTTTATGGCCTTTTTCATTCAGTGTCAAGTTTTACATGCTTTTACATGCATTTTTTTTTTTAATAGAAAAGCCTGTGGAAAAAATTCCTGAAAAAACACCATACCCAGAGCATACTAGGTTTCGGAAAAAATGCCACTGACCACAAAATTGTTTCATACAGGCCACAAACTAAATCTCAGTTATATGAAGGGCTTTTTATATTTCACTATAGACTTTAATGTAACATCAGGCCGCACTGAAAAGCACAGTTAAATGTGTAATTCAAAATGCCACGAAAAACACACAAAAACGCAGCAAATTCTGTGTAAATCCATGCTTATGGGTGTGAGCAATCCAATAATAAAGCATAGAAGCAGTGGGGAAAGCCCATTCCATTCAGTATCCCTACAAGTCCTGCTCTCCAGTCAACTTATGTGAAAAATACATATTATCCATATTTGATAAAAAAATTTAAAAATATATGTAAATATATATATAAATTGTGTTGTATATATATATATATATATATATATATATCTATATATATATATCAGTCAATTGGGACACCCTACACCTATACACAATCCGCAACATAAAGCATATAAAATATGTCATATAAAATATACAAAATGAAATAAAATATAATTAAAATTGAAAACCACTGAAAGTTACTGCAAATATATATGTGTATGAAACAACAAATATATATAGAGAGAGAGAGAGAGCGAGAGAGAGAGAGAGAGAGAGACAGACAGAAAACAATTACCACGGGGCCCTTGTGGTTTAGGTAAAATACAATGTAAAAGCATATACCACCCCTATTTTATAATCACTAGTTGCAGTAATTTTGTTCAAGGATGAACTGAGATAATGATGATGGATCTATACCTTATACTTAATGTTCATATCTGTATTGATTGCCCCAAAAGTTCTTGTATAACGTTCCTAGATACTGTAGCAGTGCAGCTACTAAGAGTCGGGATTGATAATCAGAAGGTATTTTAACAAAGATTGTGTCCTTCCTCTTCAGTATGTAAAAAACCTAATAAAAGTTATGGGTTGCTGGAGTGTAAGGCCTCATGCACACGATAATAGATTTTATCCGCAATTACGGATAAATTCTGACACCTTCCCGTATATTTACAGGCTTGTGTCCGGCTGTAGAAATAAGCCACAAAGAATAGGACATGTCCTATTTTTTGCATTTACCGACTGTGCTCCTATTCTTATTACTGTGAGCACAGTCTGCAAATGCAGATTACACTCTGCGGCCCGTTCGTGCAGTATTTACTGACTGTAAATACTGCACAGTCGTGTGATTAGGCCTTAGAGAAGAGAATAGTTCAACTCCGTCTTCAGGACAGTCCAGGGTTTGGGCTGCTTTCTGAGTCTCATCAGCTGCCATCTGTAGAGGCTCCTTTAAGAGAGGTGTGATCTACTCACACAATGCTCCCGGTCTAGGGAAGACAGGTATTGCCAGTCTGTGGGAGTCAAAAGCTCTGGTAAGAACATGTGTGCCATGAGGTGCTGGCCAGTAGGCCATTCACCCTGAAAGCTACATTTAGTAAGAGGCTGGATGGCCTAGGTTTTTATTTTGCACTGTGATGTAAAACTGCTTTGCATGTTTGAAGATAATAAAGCTGGTTGTGGTGAGTTTTAAATGTAATCCTATGATGGAGTGAAAATTTTAGTGTGCCAACCATCTTAACCCAGAGATGGGGATCCTGTAAGCTAACTTGCCCCCAAGTTGTTACAGTACTTAATATCCAATAGTGGCCTTTGGTTCTCCATAGAAAGCCACATTAGTGGTAACTCTTGACGTGCAGACTAGCAGCTGTGCAGAAGATAAAGGGTATTTCAGATGGTCTAGTCACCACTTGCGTGGAAACAAATCACCGGCCGGTGTACTTAGTTGGCACATACGTTGTATGACTTCCAGGGGTGCTAAGGTCCGTAGTGCCTCAAATCACTAACACAGTAGACTTGGAGTATTTAGCCTGAATTGGTGTGCTGAGGACAGTGGTGCCACAGATCACTTGCATTGTAGACTTGGTACCTTTAGTAGCTGGAAGTATGTCGCTTATATAGCTGTGGTATTCCATGCAAGGAGTCAGACTTCACAAGTGGTGTATTACTGGTTTTTCAAATTTCTCAAAGCTCAAATGGCGATGTTCCTCGTATGGTTACTCCGTTCTAATTGATTCTTTGACAATATGAGCTGGGTGGTATAGACAATTGAAGACACTGTCAGATGTGTTTCAGGAAAACTCTTTACTCCTTCCACAGTAGCTGATGAAGAAATAAAGAGCACTCTGAAACGTGAATGGCCAAAAAATTCTGTCCTCCGATCACTGACGTTGAATGACTTCTTGTTAAGCTTGGCGAGTGCCGCAGAAGACTACTGCATTCAGTTTTTAGTGTTGTTCCTCCCACCACTCCTGTATTTTTCTCCCTTTCACACTGCAGTTCGTCCACCCCCTGCAGCGTTGCTCTTCTCTCTCCCAAGATGATACAATCTCGTCTTCCCACCCCTGCAGCATGTTTACACTGCTCTTCTCCCTCCCACCCTCACGTGTGCTTCTTAAACAAGAAGAAGCATTCCCAGATGTCACGGAAGCATCTCTTCACCGTGCTGCTTGTTGGTTACGAAGCAATTTTCATACAGCAATTGCTAAAATGGAAAAATCACTGTTCTCCAAAATATACAATGTTCACCATACTGTGCACCAAACATATACATACTAAATATATACGTCCATTGACGGCAGTGCTGAATCCGTTACATAAAGCGTTCCCTCGTATTCCATCATGGTGTCTGCCATTTTACCGGAAACAAAAGCGCTGCATGCAGCACTATTTTTTTTTTATGGCAGACATGATAGAATCTGCAATGGAGGCTCCGAACTAAATTTTTGCCCCTTAATAGTCTTGTAGGATTCTACACAAGGGGAAACAGAAGAAATAAAATAGTCTAGAAGCTATTTACAAAATTAGGTTAGTATTTATATTGGAATGGGTTTCAATGGATAATGTTTTTTAAATGTCCACTAAATTTTATTGCAGCCTTCCAAAAATTGGGTAAAGAATTGGGTAAAGAATTGGTTAAGGGACAGAAAACAAAGTCATTATAAATGGAACTTTCTCAAAATGGGTTGAAGTTAGCAGCGGGGCACCACAAGGATCGGTGTTGGGCCCAATTATTTTTAATCTCTTTATTAATGACCTGGTGGATGGGATTGATAGCAAGGTGTCAGTTTCTGCTGACAATACAAAACTTTGTAGGATACTTAAAACTCAACTTGACTATAAAATATTACAGGGAGACCTAGATAAGCTGACAGCAGTGGCAAAAATATGGCAGATGAAATTTCATTTTGATAAATGTAAAGTAATGCACCTAAGATGAAATAATAGTATTAATGCATATACATTAAATGGAATAAAACTGGGGATAACGGAACAAGAAAATTCTGGTAACAAATAAGCTAAGCAGCAGCACTCAATGTCAAGCAGCAGCAGCAAAAGCAAATAGGATTTTATGGTGTATAAAAAGAGAGATAAAAACCTGTGATTCAAATGTAATATTACCCCTCTATAAATCCCTTGTAAGGCTACATCTTGAAAACGGAATTCAGTTTTGGTCTCCACATTGTAAAAAGGATATAGGAGAACTGGAGAGGGTTCAAAGGTGGGCAAATAGATTATTAAATGGGATGGGAGGTGTCTCTTACAATGGAAGGCTAGAAAAATTGGGTTTGTTCAGCTTGGAAAAAAGACGTCTAAGAGGTGATCTTATAAACATGTATATGTATATGTGTGGTCAATACAGAGAACTAGCACATGATCTGTTCCTTCAAGGACTTTACAAAGGACCACACAGTATAATGCCTCTATAGCTGCCTCCACACAGTTGAATGCCCATAGCTGCCATTACACAGTATGATGCCCCTAAAGCTGCCCCTCACACAGAACAATGCCCCCATAGCTTTCTATACACAGAATAATGCCCCCATAGCTTCCTTAACACCGTATAATACCTCCATATCTGCCTCCACAAAGTATAATACTCCCACAGCTGCCCCCATAGCTTCCCTCATTCAGTATATTGCCCCATAGCAGGCGTCTATACCCACAACAATGTCCCCATAGTGCCTGCTAAAAATAAATAAATAAAATAATTACTCACCTATGCCTCTTGTCATGACAAGTGGAGGAGATCCTTTTGTTCCTCTGGTCTTTGCAGTGTGTGGCACGGCACAGACAAGCACAATGATGTCACTATATCATACCTGTCAGCACCGAGCAGCTCATGGCTCACCGCTCATGGCATAGTGAATGCTGGAGCAGGAAGCCTTGAACTCCTTGCCCCAGTATTGGATTCCACTGTATCTGCGCTCTGAGGACGCAGATGCAGTTGAAACGAGGACATCGGTGAGTGGCTCGCGGGCCTCTAAGAGGTCTTCACCCTCTAGCGCATCCTGGTGCCATCTCTTCCCCAGCTAAGCAACGCTCAATCAAACAGCCGCCCACATGTTGTAAAATAAAACATAATTTATCAGACCAAGCCACCTTCTTTCATTGCTTCATAATACAGTTATGATGCTCTTGTGTCCACTGTAGGCATTATTGGTAGTGGACAAGGGTTAGTGTGGGCACTCCAACCAGTCTGCAGCTATGCAGCCCCAATTGCAGCAAGCTCCGATGCACTGTACTGACACCTTTCTATTATAGCCAGCAATAACTTTTTCAGCAATTTGTTCTACAGTAAGTCTTGTTTGGAATCAGACCAGACGGGCCATCCTTTGCTCCCCATGCTCATCAATGAGTCTCGGGTGCCAATGTTGTTGCTGTCCCTGGTTTACCGGCTCTCCTTATTTGGACCACTTTCAGTGGTCCAAATGTGAATTTGTTTATTTAAATAACTGGGCAACCATTTAATACATGGTCATGCCGAGTCTACTACAACAGAAGTCACGCTTTTCAGCAGATCTTCACTCTGGCCAATGGGGAGGGGAGGCCAGCTCTGTGATATCCATGTGCCCGAGTTGGCCATATAGACAGGGTTGCCCACTTGAGACAACCTCTTTTAACATTTAGGGTATGTTCACACGTAGTCAACAAAAACGTCTGAAAATCCAGAGCTGTTTTCAAGGGAAAACAGACCCTGCTTTTCAGACGTTTTTTACCAACTCGCATTTTTCGCGCCGTTTTTCGCGCCGTTTTCGCTGCATTTTTTACGTCCGTTTTTGGAGCTGTTTTCATTGGAGTCTATGAGAAAACAGCTCCAAAAACGTCCAAAGAAGTGTCCTGCACTTCTTTTGACGAGGCTGTATTTTTACGCGTCGTCGTTTGACAGCTGTCAAACGACGACGCGTAAATAACAGTTCGTCTGCACAGTACGTCGGCAAACCCATTCAAATGAATGGGCAGATGTTTGTCGACGTATTGTAGCCCTATTTTCAGACGTAAAACGAGGCATAATACGCCTCGTTTACGTCTGAAAATAGGTCGTGTGAACCCAGCCTTGGAGAGATATCAATTTGTTTTTGCCACAGACGGTAATTTAAATTAAGAATTACTGTATAATTTTGCTGTTTAGCAACTATATATGAAAACATAACGTTTGTATGTTCATCCTATGTATGAAATAGTTTTCTATGGATGGTGGATTTTGCTCTCAAAGTTCAGAAAAGTTCTTGTTTAGTAATTGAATTTCTAAATAGTTTGAGCCTAAAATGTAAACCTGTGGTTAGATGTTATTAACATTTCAATGTCATGATTTTTT
Organism: Rhinoderma darwinii; assembly: GCF_050947455.1. Lineage (NCBI taxonomy): Eukaryota > Metazoa > Chordata > Amphibia > Anura > Rhinodermatidae > Rhinoderma > Rhinoderma darwinii. The sequence continues at coordinate 368,143,303 of NC_134688.1, forward strand.
TCTGATATTACAGCTCAGTATCATAGTCCTATGCATAGAAAATAATAATAACTAAACAAAAGATGCCTACAATGTGGACATATAACAAGAGACAAATGTAGATCCCCTTGAGTTATAAAGGGAATACTGTTAGAAAAATCTTTACATAGATTAATAGCACACCATAGTCATGACTCTAGATCCATTTGATGTATAGAAATGCTGGTGTGTCGCACCTGCTCCACTGCCTTTTTTGTTTTTCTATGATTAATGATCATTTATTTGTTCTTTTTTTCTCATGTGGTTATGTCATAATTTAACTTTGGTGAGACATTTTTCGTTTTACTTACATGATGGATGTCTGCTTTGAAAACCTTTCTGAGCACTGTTCAAATTTTCTTCATGGAGCTAAATGGTTATGTGGCCCTGTGGGCTGTTCTTTCTACAGTAATGACCATCAATTGCCACCAAGACCTTATTCAGAGAGAAAAGTGGCCCCCTTGAGAATAAAACTTGGCACTATACATCTAATAGGTATGTTAATAAATCTGCCTTGTGTAGCAGAGGCAGCTAGGTTAACCCAGCTGAAATTGCCCTTTTTATTTCTATATAATTTGCAAACAAAAATCTGTCTTTTTTTTTAAATCCAATTTTGTATTTAAGAGACTTGCTGCAAATACCCACATTTTACCTCATTCAGATAACTATTAAGTTAAAAAAAATCGGTGTGTGTGGTTATTTACTCCGTAACTAGTATTGAGGGAAGTGCTAGGTATATTAAATATAGACTTTAGTCCTCTCGTGAACTTGCTTAGATGTGGTAACTGGAGAATTGGGCCATGTCAATAGGACTTTAGTGACGCACCTTACAGAATTGCATTAATCAAGCTGTGTGTCTCAATCCATCTATTATCCCATTTCTTAGTGCCAGGCAAACAGATCTTCATCAAATTTGAGAAACTCGATTAGGAAGTTCCTTAGGTTTGTCAGAGCCACTAATGAACAGAATAGAAAAACCTTTGATGTTCTGTCAGAGCAGTAAACGCTAACAAAGTCTCTTGATTGCACTCAAAAGGAAAGGACCCTTAACTCTTCAATTGCTAAGTATTTCAAGTATTCCGGAACAAAAGCTGTATTATTTTTATTTTTTTACATATTCTAAGTTCAATTTCCTCATAGTAATTGTCAGAAAAACATAAAGAATAAAAAAAAGCATATTTCAGTCTTCATATTTTGGGATATGAATAGTGTTATAGATATTAAAGAACTAAATTACAGATATTATGGGTTCCCTGCTGCAGAAAAAGAATAATAGTTAAGTAATGGTGGCAAAAATCATGTTGCATAAAACAATGGGGAACATTTATAAATATATTTATTCCAGTTTTCTGGCATAAATTGTAATAAATTTGTTGGGCCGTTGTTTTCCTGCCCCCTTTACCGGAGCCACAATTCCTTTCCACAAGACCAAATGTCGCAATTTGCACCTCAAATTGTGACTTTTGTGCTCTTTTGTGACTTTTCTATGCCACAAAACTAGTGTAGAGCGGCTGATAAATTACCCCTCATAAGTATGAAGCCCCTGTGTCACTTTTTCTAATGCATATGAATATGTCAATAAAAGGGGATGGACCTTCCTTCAGATTTGCAGCAAGCGAGATTCATTAATAAAGATTTTGTGTCACTTTTATAATTAGTGCATCGGCTAACACTAAGCCCCGCCTTAGCAATGGATGATGTCAATCAGCCGGCGGCCATTACTAAGGCGGTAGTAATATAGTTTAAAAAAAAACAAAGACATAGAAAAAATATTTTATTGAAATAAAAAAAAAACCCACACAACCCTCATTAACCATTTTATTGATAATAAAAAAAAAGCCGTCATCGAAGTAGTCCTGGAATCTGCCGTAGTCCAACGACCGAACCTGTAAGAAAACACACAAAAAAAATGATTAGTAACACATGTGTTAGGCTTAGATACAGGGCCCATGTGTGATATTGTCTGTGGGACCCTGTATCTAAGCCTACCACAAGGTAGGCTTAGATACAGGGTCCAGCAGACAGTAATCTTATATAGTATAAGATTACTGTGTGCTGGGGTCCTGTATCTAAACCTTCAGTGTGGTAGGCTTATATACAGGGCCCAGCAGACAGGATCACGCATGGGCCATGTATCTAAGCCTACCATGTGATTGGCTTAAATACAGGGCCCAGCAGACAGCATCACACAATCTGTGATCCTGTCTCATGGGCCCCCTAAGCCTGCTACATCGTAGGCTTAGGGGTTGTGCACTCCCTAAACATTGATGGCTTATCCACAGGATAGGCCATCAATAGCTGATGTGTCTCCCGGGACCCGCAAATCAGCTGTTTTGAAGGGGCCGCAGCACTCGTACGAGAGCTGCTTCCCCTTCATTTCACTACTCGCTCACACTGTGAATCGCCGACACCGATTCACAGTGTGACCGGAATGAAGTGACCGGAATGAAGGGGAGCAGCTCTCGTACGAGTGCTGCGGTCCCTTCAAAACAGCTGATTGGCGGGTCCCAGGAGTCGGACCCTGCCAGTCAGGGCTAATCTTACCTTCCTCTTCAGCCGCGGCGGTAGTTCTGTCGTCTCGATTCTGTGCACGGCACATAGCGCTGTGACGTCATGCGCTGCGCACAGCGCTTGACGTCAGGACCTCCGCTGCGATCCGCAACCAGGAAAGTAAGTACAGTCTGTTACTATAGTAACAGGGGCCCGCGGCCCGAGTTACTATAGTAACTTTTTATTGATGTGGTGTGGGGGGCCGTGGGCCCCCCTGGCTTCGGGGCCCGGACGCAATTGCGACCGCTGCGACCCCTATAGCTACGCCAGTGCTGCAAGTGGGTGGAGAATACTGAAGCACCACTTCCTCTATGCACCAATATTTCTGCTGCAATAGGTTTAAGGCCATGTTCAGACGTGGCAGAATTTTTCCGCTGCAGATGTTGGTGGCAATTACGCAACGAATCTGCACCAACATTTGTATATTTGACAGGTAATTCAGACTTTGCAGGAATCACAGCGGACTTGCCACAGATTTCAGTTTTTGCACTGCAAAGGCAAACATAATGAGCATGCTGCGGAGGGAAAATTCTGCACTGCAGCCTAAATTCCGCACAGTTCCGCATGTCTGAACTAAGTTTCCTAAAAATGTATAGAAACAAATGTAAAAAACGGCTGCTGCGCAGCGGAATTCAACAGCAATTCCGCCATGTCTGAATGTGCCCTAAAAGGGCTGAATGTCATGGTAAGACGTCTACAACACAGCATGGACCCACTTTGTCCGTATTTAAATTTGTCTTAGCTCTAAACTGTGGTGGGAAAGTCGAAAGGATTCTTCAGCGTCAAAAAAAAAACCATGAAAACATATTTATTTGACCTTTTTTTATAACAGTTTCGATTATTTACAGGTGACCTGCAATCAGTTATTTAAAAAAAAATATTTGCAGGATTTTTAATACGTGGCTTCCAAACTTGGTGCCTAGTTGGTGCCTCTGGCAGAAACATCTTAATTATGCTCACCTGGACAAATGCCTTCTTGCATTATGTCACACTTTCATTTTTATATAGGTTGGTTTAGGGATTGGTGATATTATTCCTGGTAATATCCCTATTGGTAGGGATGTCAACTTCCCTTTTTGAACATATTAGAAGCATTCACTATAAAATCATAATAATTGCAAGAACAAGAACCTGCATAGGATTCCCCAGGAAAAAAAAAAAAAAAGATAAAGATAAAAGATAAAGTTAAAAATAGTACTATTTCTAGTGTTTTATGGGAGTAAAAGGTTAAAGTTTACAATAAATGTAATCTAAATAGGTCTGAATTCCGTATATATATATTTCTTCTATTTTTTATTATTTATTTTTTTTGCTTCCAGTACTGGCTTTACAATAAACTAAAACTAAGAATGTACTTTTTCCACAAATGACCGTTTCAAGGACACATTTTTTTTAATCTAAGTTTTTCATTATCTAGTTCTTCTGAAGTTCTAAGATTTTACACATCTAATCTCATGAGGGAAATAGCACAGAATAAGTAAAGCAAGATGAATAATCAATTAGGAAAAATGTAAATACACAATATTTTTGCTATATAAATTAATTTAGTAATAGGAGAAAATAGTTTCCAAATATTTATATATTATCAAAAGGTACTAATTCCTCTATAAATGAACAGGAGGGAATTTACAAAATAATCTCAAAGAAGTCATTTATATTACTGATCAGTCAGGAAGTCTTACAAGGAAATTTCCAAACAATTTGAGAACTACAATATTACAGTAAAAATAGATGATATTGCCATTTCCATGCAAGTCATTTTTCATACACATGTATTTCTAAATTTCTATTTATAAGTTCTACTATATCAATTCTATACGTAGAACAGCAGAATATCTACTGTAGCACATATAAATAATATTATGATAAATCATGTTCTCTATGTACATTACACCAGTGAGAAATCTAGTCCAACATAAAAGTATTAGTTGGGAAAATATTAAATACCTACTGGCATTAGTATAAACCGATGACTATACAAACTCCAGATGTTTTGTCCCTTAGGTCTTACGAACTGGCCGTTATCAGCCAGTTGAGAATGAAGATATTCCATTCATTGTTTCTTAAACTGGGATCCAGGGGGCCCCAGAATTCCACAACGGAGTGTCCAGATTTTCCAAAAAATATATGGGTAATGATGGAGGAAAGAGGAAGGGGGCATAGTGGCAGTGTCATATTGACAATTATGCAGACTGAAAAAAGCCATTACTTTCAATGGTGGAACCTTGAGGCAAATGGAAGGAGAGTTGTGACAGGCCTTCGGACATCTATTTTAGGTATTTTTTAAAATGATACTACATTTAATATCAGTTTTTCTCTGGCAGGGTGAACAGTTTATTTTTATTGTACTGCACATTTATTATGAAAATTGTTCCCGTCCATTTTTTTCACACTCTGGATTTTATCGCTAGTTTTTGAATATGAAATCTAACTTTTTGATGCTTATTGGAAGTAGTAAAAATTACATTATATTGAATATTTGTGTTGCCTCTGGTACTTGGTAATTATATAGGTGGTAGTTATTTATCTATACAGTATACTTATTATATTTTCAATTATCTTGTGAAACGTGTCAATGTTTTTCCGTAAGGATTTGCATGCAAAACGACAAAATAAATTTTGTGCACCTGTTACATCTGGTGATGTTTTCTACTGATCCCGGCGTTTCCTAGATGCCAATGAAATTACTACTGTTACTTCCTGATTTGCAGATGCCACTCAAAATGCCATCCAAGTAAGAAACAAATGAGATTATTATTTACTTTGCATGGTTAATCTCATAGGATCCTACAGGGTAATATTGGAAATGATTCTTTAAATTAACTCTACTACAGCCTCTTGGCATAGACACATTACCAGTACGCAAGACAGTAGGATGTAAATTAAAAATGCATCTGCTTCCTGGGTTTAATCCAAGCTGGCAGTTGTCCATCTGTGACCACTGGTGTCTATACCATCATCAGAACATAAAGCACAGAGATCAAAGCCAAAAAAACTCAAAGCGTTCTAACATAGAACTTTTCTGGCAGGAGAAGCTTAAGCTTCACTGTTAAATAATCAAGATGCTTCCTATGGTACTTGTAATTAAATTATTTTCTTTTCCAAATAAAGTAACCATTTTCTTTTAGTTTAAGATGGATTTTTATTGTAAATAATGGTATGTAGTCTATTTAACAAGCATTGAGATTTGCAGCTTTGTTATTTCTTTTTAAATTAATATAGTTTTCAAGTGACAAACATACAAGCATAAAACCTGGATACAATGGTAAGGTCCAGATATTTATACTACCCAAAACGATACATTTTAGAAAGGTTTTCAATAGCATGAAATTAAATTGTTTACATAGCCAGATGTATAATATATGAAAATAAGTCAATATTATACAGAAAACTTTATTTAAAGGATATGTAGACCCTTCTATCTGCTCACTCTGTTTGCAAACCTACAGACAGAAGTAGATGAGACGGATGGAAGGTAGCAACTAATAACTTTATGATCGGACTACACAGGATTTGTTTGTAGTCTGTAACCATGAAAAAACATAGGTTTGCATAGAATGTGTAGACACAAAATTGTTGGAATTTGTAAAAAATCAAGACTTTTTGCAATGTTGATTTATATTTTATATTTGATTTATTGAAGGCATAAAATTTGGTTTCAAAAGTATACATATCAATCTATTAGGCGTGAGGGATGACAAGTCAGCTATTTGATCACTGAGCATTTGGTACCAAATACTATCTTAATAACTTATCTGTCTGTTCATTTTATACTTTGCATCATCAACTACCAGGACTCAGTAGCTGAAGTTGCAAGTAGCACCAGACCCAATTCAGTTAACATACCATTGACTACCAGGAACCCTTTAGAATAAATCCCTGTAGTAATGTAACAAAAGAAAAACTGTGAGGCAGATTTATCAATGTATTAAAGGGGTTGTCCAAGAATATAAGAAAGGAAGCTGGCAGCAAAACCTTTTTTGGTTGGGGGATGAAAAAAAACTGCAATTTTGCCATTCTTTTCTGCATCTTATACTTACGTTATTTACTGTGTGGTAAAAACAAAATAATCACATTATTCAGAGGGTCTTTACGATTACGATACCAAATTTTTAGAGTTTTTTTATGTTTTGCTACTTTTACACTGTAAACACTTTTTTAATAAAAAGTATTTGTTTTTGTTTCACCATATTCTAAGGGTATGTTCACATGCAGTGTTTTCAGGCGTATTTCGGGGCGTTTACATCTCGAAATACGCCTGAAAAAACGAAAGCTGAATGCCTACAAACATCTGCCCATTGAAATCAATGGGAAAAACAGCATTTAGTTCATACAGGGCGTCTTTTTACTCCTCTGTTTCAAATTAAGGAGCGTAAAAAGACGCTCCGTAAAAAGAAGTGGCATGTCACTTCTTGAGGCGTTTTTTGGATCTGATTTTCCATTGAACACTATGAAAAATGCCTCAAAAACGCCTAAAAAGAAGCCTCAAAAGAAGCTCCAAATTTCATTTTCAGCTTCAAAAACGCCTGAAAATCAGAGGCTGTTTTCTCTGAAATCAACTCCGTATTTTCAGATGTTTTTTGTTAAGCATGTGAACATACCCTAAGGCCCTGTTCACACTGAGTTTTTTGATTATTTTTTTGGTGCGGAAACCGCTCTGCAAAACTCGTCAAAAAATGCCAGAAAATGCCTCCCATTTCAATGGTTTCAATGGGAGTTGGACGAGTTTTTTTACCGCGAGAAAATTCCTCCTGCAAAAACTGCTCAAGACGGTTTTTGCACAGTGGTTTGACAAAAACTCGTCAAAACACTCGTCAAGGTGTTTTTTTTACCCTTTCTGACTGATTGAAATGGAGTTTTGGAGGCGGAAACCGCCTCAAGATGGGTCATGTCGCTTCTTTTTACCGCGACACGTTTTTTTTACTCGCGGTAAAAAACCTCATCCAACTCTCATTGAAATCAATGGTAGGCATTTTCGGGCGTTTTTTGACGAGTCTTGCGGAGCGGTTTCCGCGCCAAAAAACTAATCAAAAAACTCAGTGTAAGGCTGGGTTCACACGTGGCGGAATTTCACTTAAATTCCGCTGCGGACACTCCGCAGCGTTAATCCGCAGCGGAGCCGTTTGTCCATTGACTTACACTTTAATTTAGCAGTGTTCGTTTAGACGAGGCGTAAAATTCCGCTGCGGAGCATAGGCTGCGGAGCGGAATTTGGTGTCCGCAGCATGCTCTGTCTGTTGCGGAGCAGTGGCGGACTCATGGCGGAATTTCTCCATTGACTTCAATGGAGATTCTAATTTCCGCAATGAAGTCCGCAGCTGTCATGCACATGTTATGTGTGCTGCGGATCCGTCTTGCTTTTTTAACTTGACATTTCTTCATTCTGGCTGGACCTATGTATTTCTAGGTCTACAGCCAGACTGAGGAAGTCAATGGGGCTCCCGTAATGACGGGAGCGTTGCTAGGAGACGTCAGTAAATAGTCACTGTCCAGGGTGCTGAAAGAGTTAAGCGATCGGCAGTAACTGTTTCTGCACTCGGGACAGTGACTACCGATCCCAATATACATGTATCTGTAAAAAAAAATGAAGTTCATACTTACCGAGAACTCCCTGCTTCTGTCTCCAGTCCGGCCTCCCAGGATGACGTTTCAGTCTAAGTGACGGCTACAGCCAATCACAGGCTAATAACAGGCTGCAGCGGTCACATGGACTGCCGCGTCATCCAGGGAGATCGGGCTGGATGCCGAAGGAGGGACGCGTCACCAAGACAACGGGCGGTAAGTATGAATTTCTTTGACTTTCACAAGGGAAAGTGCTGTCCCTTCTCTCTATCCTGCACTGAATAGGGAGAAGGGAAGTACTTTTACCGCAGTCCGCAGCAGCTAGTCCGCATCAATTTACTGCACATTTTGTGCAGATCCGCAGCAGAATCTGCAACGCAGATTCTGTGCGGCATTGATGCGGACAGTTGCGGAGGAAATCCGCCACGTGTGGTCATGCCCTGAAAGGGCCTTAGGGTATGTTCACATGCTTAACAAAAAACGTCTGAAAATACGGAGTTGAACAGGGCCTAAAAAGAAGCGACATGACCCATCTTGAGGCGGTTTCCGCCTCCAAAACCCTATTTCAATCAGTCAGAAAGGGTAAAAAAACACCTTGACGAGTGTTTTGATGAGTTTTTGTCAAACCACTTTACAAAAAACGTCTGGAGCAGTTTTTGCAGGAGGAATTTTCCTCCTGCAAAAAACTCCATGTGAACACGGCCTTAACATTTTTATTTTTCGAGTTGTGTGAGGGTTTATTTTTTTGTGGGACAACATGTGTTTTAATTGGTATCATTTTGAGGTAAATATGACCCTTTGATCACTTTTATTGTCTTTTTATTACTACACTGTTCACCGTGCGAGTTAAATACCATGATAGTTTTATAGTTCGGGTTGTTTCGGATGCAGCCATACCAATACATTATAATATATATTATTTTGTGCCGTTTTTATTTTTTTATTATAAACTTTATTGATCTATTTTTTTATTTTTTATTTTTTTTATTTGATTTTTTTAAATCCTGCTATGCGATTTCCCTATGCTATAGTTTGATCACTGACAGGACCTAATAGGTATACACTTTTGGCAGACCTGGGGGCCTTCGTTAGGCCCCTAGCTGCCATTGAAATCATTGCACCTGCAATTGCAAGGTAATTGTCATTAGACAGCCCGACACCCGCTATTTCTGGCATGGGACACATTGCATAAGTACCCTAAATGACTGCCTTAAAAATTTGTATTAGTGGTCATTAGAGGGTTAAAACACAAGCAGCATCTTCCTTTAGCCTGACCCTGGATCTCCACTTTACAGATTCTTCCAGGGTAGTACTGTACTATTCATATATTCATAGATATAGGTACTATGAAACTGTTCATGCACAGGAATAGGACATGAATATACAGTGGAACTACAGGTTACAGCACGTGAAACAAATACACAAGGATTGGTGACTATATTGAACCATTACTTTATTTTACTATCCAATTAAAGTGGACGTCTTATGAAAGATTTGGTTTCCTATTGCCTGTTTTATTGCATAATTTTGTAGAAGAGGGGCAAACACATTTATTTGAGCATTTTTACTTTGAGGAATTTTGACCTCGTTCTAAGGACTGTCAGGTTGGTTATATGTTGAAAGAAGATCCTGGCAGTTTTGCGATTTGTCTTTAATATTACGTTATGTTTTAAATCCAGAACCGATTTGGTGTGAATGTGTGATATATATATAAGGGTGCAAAAACGTTTTCCTAACCACTGTTTGAAAATACAGAAAAAAAAAAAGGGACTGACATGAGCTAAAATCACAAATTAGACTTTGCACAATCCTTCTCACTATTGTAAGCAGTTAATTTATCATTATGTCCTGTTATTATGAAAGGCAACATTTGAAGAAACCTGTCATCTGGACTCTGTTTGATCTTTCACATTTTAATACCAATAATCTAATTTGCGAACGCTACCTGCGATAGACATTATTATCTTCCTCTCATTTGATAACTCTATAAATAAATTGCCAATGAAATGTCCATTTTCATCTATAATGCATAATCTGTGCAAATTAAACCCAGTATTTGATTTCAACGGTCAAACTGAGGTTCTTTTTAATAGTTAGTAATGAATTTATTATATCAGTGTAAACACATTTCAATAATAGATTTTCTAAATTATTATAACCTGAGTTTAGAAACCTAATGGCAAATTTATTTTATTTACTTTTTGTAGCTGTGTATATTTAAAGCTTTTTCGAGTCCCTAAAAATTGATCGCTTGGGGTCCGACTGCCAGAACCCCCACTGATCAGATGTTTTGAAGGGGTCACAGCGCTCGGATGACTGCTGCTTCCCCTTCATTCTGGTCACTGCTCATATTGTGAATCGCCGACACAGCAGTAGCGGCATTTCACAATATTACCAACCTCTCCCATTGAATTGAATAGGAAAAGGTTGTAATAGTGTGAACCGCCGCTACTGCTGTGTCGGCGATTCACAGTACGAGCAGTAACCGGAATGAAGGGGAAGCAGGGTCTCATACAAGCGCTGCGGCCACTGATCGGCGGGGTCCCGGCAGTCTGACCCTGAGAGATCAGCTATTGATGGCCTATCCTGAGGATAGGACATACATTTTTACGGACTGGAGAACCCCTTTAAGCTCCAGACAATGACATTTTATTTTGTTTGCTGTCACATCTTCTTGTTTTATATATGATAATGATATATTCATATTAATAGATGTCCCTCTTTTTCTGATTATCTGACATCTTTTTATAAGATATAAGGGTATTATACATTAAGTTATAAATAACTGAAATTACAGTCTATCCCTGGACATAGACATTAGATCATTTTCAGTTGACATCTTTTGTCAGGATTCATTGATGATCTAAAGTATGTGGGCTCAGTCCAATGGTTCCCTGACTTTACAAATTGAACAGCATAGAGCAGGTCAGATTTGTATCCATTTTTTTTCCACCAATGTAAGCTGCAGTCCAGCTGAATAGATATTTATAGGGACACTTCCATCAGAAATTGGTATTTTTTTAAACTTAGTAATAGAAAATTATATATATTTTTTTAATTTTGGAAGTACTATGCAATTAAAAATGAAATACAACATATTGTACTTCTCTAGCAGTAATGACAAAGGGTTAACATTTCTGAATGGTAGGGTAGACTGTCAGTTTACTGCAGCTGTAAGGAGAAGAGTTTATCTGCAAGGTGGAGGATTAGAAAGACAGAATGACAGCTCTCTTGATAGGGCTTGATAAACATGGCCTAGGCAGACATGAGCAATGTCTGTGACCACCCACATAATTGTTCTTCACCCCATCATTGCACTGTACCATGGGGGCTAGCGGTGTCAATCAGCTCAATTTAAATGCAAAGGATCTGCATGTACTGATGACATGTGGCTCCTATGCTTCCAAATGGTTCTGATCGCTGCCACTAGCCCCCGTGATGCAGTGAAGAACAGTTGCATGAGCAGTTACAAGATAACATAAAGCATCAGGTGGGTCCCTGTAACAAAGAGCAAAGATTGCACCGCTGGCTAATGCTACTGCACCTCGGTCTGTATCCTATACAGGAACCCTCTGAAGTGCAGTGCATCAGAAGCCATCAACTCCTCTACCAGCAGTGCGATCAGCACCATTATAAAACATAAGGGACGCATTTAATGTGTTACGTTGGGTACGTGGACCCACTGGGCCCTACCGCTTTGACGGTATGGCAGCTGGCCAACAGAACGCAGGTCACAGTCTATAGTTCGTATAGTGTACCTGTGGCAGCTCGGACAGTAGCAAGACAGGCTCAGCTGGGAATAGGCAGCAGGCAGACGTCAGGCGTGGTGTAGCAGGACAGGGACGACTTCAGCTCAGCACGGACCTTGATCAGGATAGCAGGGGATACGGGTACAGGAACAGGGAACACTGGGAGCTGGAAAACACTAGGAGACCATTTGCTTAGACAAACTTAGGGTATGACAACAACACTCAGGCATGGGAGGATGGGGCTGAGCCCTTCTTATTGTCCAGGGTGCTCATGGGCTAATTTTGACATTAACTCAGGGACCCGGGCGAGGTAAGCAGAAGTGAGCACTGGCGTCTCCTGAGGAGGAGACTGGGGCCAGCGCTAGCAGACCCATGACGGCGGCCGTCAGGAGGTGAGTGAGCCTGACGGCCCGCGGTCATGGACATGACAGTATCCCCCCACTTACGCCCCCTCCTCTTGGGACCAGAGCGAGAGAGAAACTTCTTCAGAAGGGTAGGAGCATTGAGGTTCCCTTTTGGCTCCCAGGACCTCTCTTCAGGACCAAACCCCCTCCAATCCACCAAATAAAAGATTTTTCCTCTTAGTCTCTTGGTATCCAAGATCTCATTTACCTCGAAGGTTTCTGAAGGACCGCTGGAGGCAACCGCAGGGCTAGGAGTCTTGGTATATCGGTTCAGAACTACCGGCTTCAGGAGGGAGACATGGAAGGTGTTAGGGATCTAGAGGGTAGGAGGCAGCCAAAGCTTGTAGGTGACAGGGTTGATCTGCTGTAGGATCTCGAAGGGTCCGAGGAACCTGGGAGCAAATTTGTATGATGGCACCCTCAGTCTTATATTCCTGGAGGACAGCCAGACAATCGTGCCAGGGAGAAATTGAGGAGGTTCTCTTCTCGTGTCTGCCTTCCGTTTCATGTGTTCGAATGCCAGTAGGATGGAGGATCGAGTCTGCTGCCAGATCTACAGGAAGTCTCTAAAAGCGGAATCAGTTGCTGGTACCTCAGACATAAAGTGCACCGGGAGGGGAATTTGTGGGTGTTGGTTGTAGACAATGAAGTACGGTGTGGTTTGTGTGGACTTGCTAGTGTGATTGTTATATGAGAACTGGATGGTGAACTGGACTCCCCGATCAGACACAATGTGCAGGCGGAAGATGTGTTGAATGAAAAGGTTTGCCAGTTGAGGTGCAGAAGGAAGGCCGGTCAGTGGAATGAAGTGGGCCATTTTCGAAAATCGGTCCACCACCACTCAGACAGTACTGCATCCCGCAGAGGGAGGCAGGTCAGTAATAAAGTCCATAGTTATATGCTGCATCGGGCACAGGCAGCGGCTGGATCAGACCAGCAGGTCTGGAGTGAGCGACCTTGTTAGCTGCACACACTGAGCAGGAAGAAACAAAGTCCATGTTGTTTTTGGGCAGCGTGGGCCTCAAGAAATGACGGGCAATCAGGTCTCGGGTCTTACGGGGTCCTGATTGACCTGTCAGTTTAGAGCAGTGTCCCCAGCGGAGGATTCTCCCTTTGTCAGCAAGGCGCACAAAGGTCTTCCCCAGAGGGATGTCCCTAGCTTGCAAGGGGTTGACAGAGACAATGCAAGACGGATCAGTAATATTTTGTGGAATCTCCATGATGTCCTCTGTCTCCAATGACCTGGACATTATCCATGGTTGCCTCTCCTACCAACCCTAGGCTTTGGGGATTTTGGGGACACAGATGAACAAGACGGTCCCCGAAGCCGCAATATAGACAGAGTCCCGAGGTGCATCTGCGTTGTCTCTCCTGGGTAGATAGCTTAAACTGGTCCATCCTCACAGACTCCATAGGAGGGTCGGCATCTGAGGACAGCAGGGGTTTCTTCAAAGTAGGGACTGGACTAGGGAGACCTCCCTCCCAATGAGCTTCTTGGACCCGTTCTCGAATCCTGATAACAATTTGGGCGGCCAGAAGGATGATGTAATCCAGGGTAGATGGTAGATCTCGAGCAGCAAGTCTCGGCCAGAATGTAGCAACCATGGCCACATTGTTCCACAGCAGTTTTCCCGCCAGGGTGCGGAAGTGGATGGCGTACTCGCCCACGGAGGTGTCTCCTTGGCGTAGGTTCAGCAAGGAGGCGGCTGCAGACGAGACTCGTCCAGGCTCCTCAAACACTGTGCGAAATGTCCGGAGGAACCCCTGGAAGTCACGGGTCTCTGGTCCTTGTCTCTCCGAGATAAGATTCTCCCATGCAAGGGCCCTGCCAGGGAGGAGAGAGATGATGAAAGTGACCCTTGCGCCATCGGACGATAATACCCTTGCATACAGGCTGAAGTGGATCTGGCACTGGGTCAAAAATCCACGACAGGTCCCTGCGCCTGCATCATAGCGGTCAGGAAGTGGCAAAGAAAATCGGGGATCAACACTGCCAGGAGGTGTAGTCAGAGGATCAACCCTGCTAGGAGGTATAGTAGGAGGAACGGCAGCTTGCACCTCCTGCCGATGTGCGATAATGTTCAAGGCCTGGAGGAGTAGGTCCTGTCGAGACCGGAGGTCTAGCATATCCGTCCGCATCTCTTGTGACGTCATCTTGGTCTTGCTCTATACAAGTGAAGACCACATACTACGCATGCCCGGCAGCCGTGCTATTCTCTTGTATAGAGCCATCCTATAGTGCTAAACATGGCACCTAGCTGCAGAGCCCATATCAGGTCTGTGACAGTGTGCTTGCTCTAAAGTACTGTTATCTATATATCTAAATAAAGAGAGTACAGCGTTGAGATTGGAACAAGCACACTGTGTCACTGATCGTTAAGGCTCTATTACACGTGCCAACGATTGGGTAAATGAGCGTTCATATGAAAGATCGATCACGATTATTCCCTTGTGTAATAAGGGCAACGATCAGCCACTGAACGAGCAAATGCTTGTTCATTGGCTGATCTGCTCTTTTATGAAGAATTAAAAATCATTGTTATCAAAATGACTGCATTTTATTCAATTGTATGAGATATGTTTTAAGATTCTCTTAAAATGAGAAAACCCCCACCACTATGAAAGATGTATTGAAAAGAAGATATCCCCCATCATTGAACAGACAGGATGTAGATAATGTCATGAGACATTCCAAAATACCAGATGTGTTTGTAAGGTTTTAGCTGAGAAAGAAGCGTTACTATATATCGAAGTAACATTGGATGTACATATTGTATACTTGACATCACCTGATTGGTTAATGTATGTTAACTGAATGTATACATGGTATACTTGTCATTATCTGATTGGTTGATGTGTATTAATTGAAAGCATGAACCTATAATTTTAGATTTCTGTACATCAAACCATTCTATTTCTCCCAATCGGTCATTTTTGTGAATTTGAATGAATCTTTGACAAATTCTGTTATCGAGAAAAGGAGCTCAATAAGAGTGATCAATTATGATAATTATTCTGACAGAGAGTAGGAATTTTTTTTTAGTGAATGGTGCTACTACAGCTGCTTTATCGATAGTCTAATAGGTATCAGCGAGACAAAATGAAGTCCTCCTATAAGGGAAATGTTTTTACTAATTGGCTGTTTGGGATTGCTGGTATCAAGATTAGATAATGAAGTGTAAAATTTATGGAACTCTGATGTTATCTGAGAGCATTCCCTATGCTCTTTTGCAATTGTACAAATAAAGGATTTATATTTTGGCTTTTTGTTAAGACAGGACATGAAATTCCAAATAAAAAGTATATGTATCTCAGCTATAAAAAATGACAAAGAGGAAATTGTGGTGGGATCAGAACAGGTGGGATTGACTTTTCTCTCTTATTTTAAGAATATTTGTCCTCAATGGGGAAGGGGTCAAAAGAAGAGAATGCAGTGTTTTTGTTGAGATCACAGCAGCCTTTCTTGACTGAGGAAAAAAAAGAATGGTTTGAATCACCAATTTCCTTGGAGGCAAAAGGCCTTGGCTGCATCTTCAGATGGAAAGGCCCCGGGTTTGGACTCCCATTTGAGATTTATAAAGTATATCGGGAAATCTTGTTGCCGGAACGATTAGTTATATATGAGGAAGCATTTGAGGTTGGTCTTTTACCTGAGTCTATGAGGGAAGCGATGATAATACTTATTCTAAAAGAGGGAAAGGATCCACTATCTTTGAACGCATATAGACTAATCTTGTTAATGAATACAGATACTAAAATTTTGACTATGGTTCTGGCAACAAGGTTAAAAGAAGTAGTGGGGGATCTAATCTACAGTGATCAGGCTGGTTTTATTATGAGTAGATCTGCAATAGATAACTTATCCAGACTATATCGTAATATTCAGCTGATGTCAGACAATCTGGGGGAAAAAGTAATATTATCGCTGGATGCAGCTAAGGCCTTTGATTCTATTGAGTGGGATTTTATGTGGGATGTGTTGAGGTATATGGTAATAGGTTCCTAAATACCTAAAATTGATAAAATTGTTATATACTGGAACAATGGCAAGGTAATCTATAAATGGGACTATATCGGATCCATTTAAGGTTGTCAAGTTATATAAGAAAGAGTGGATTATAGGTATGGAACGGAGGAAGAGAAAATAGCATTGTTCGCGGACGTTGTTTTATTGTTTATGGGTACACACGATTCTATTGGGATTATATTTAACCTATTTAATGAATTCAATAGAATTTCAGGTGTAGGTATTAACTGGGGAAAATCTTCTATCTGTCACGAAGTGGGTAGTGGACCCACTAGGCCGTACCGCCATAGCGGGGAGGCAGCTGGCCAAACAAAAGGACACCCCAGAAATACAATGTCCCGCACAAGGGTACCTGGCTAGTCGAGACGGTGGCCGCAGCTCTGGCACAGATGGAGATGGGTGCAGCAGATAGCGCCAAACGTGGCGGATGACACAGGAGCCGCAAGTTGCGCCAGACGTGGCGGATTCCTCCGAACGTGGCAGATGACACAGGACATGGAGGATTCCTCCGGACGTGGCAGATGACACAGGACGTGGCGGATTCCTCCGGACGTGGCAGATGACACAGGACGTGGCAGATTCCTCTGGACGTGGCAGATGACACAGGACATGGCGGATTCCTCTGGACATGGCACATGACACAGGACGTGGCACGACTAGATACTAAGGAACAGCACGGGAAACAGGAATGGGGAACAAGGCACGGGTCACAACAGGAACGGGAAACACTAAGGGACCATTTGCAAGACAGACTGGGAAAACTAACAATGCTCAGGCAAGGATTAGAAGGCCAGGGGCCTTCTTATAGACCAGGAAATCGTGGCAGTTGATGATGATGACTTCCTCCTATGTGCGCGCGCTGGCCCTTTAAGGCCGGGCACGAGCTTGCGCGAGCACCCTACGGGACACAGCCAAAAGGAGCGTAAGTGAGCACTGGCGTCTCCTAGGAAGGAGATGGGGACTAGCGCTCACAGATCCATGGCTGCGGGCGTCGGGAGGTGAGTAAACCCGACGGCCCGCGGCCATGGACGCTACACTATCTTACCGATTGATGAAAAGTAACATATTCTGGGAGGGCAGTTAAAAAGAATAGAAAAAAAAGATCACTTTAAATATCTGGGGAATAATGTCTCTAGTGATATAAAGGAGTGTGAAAAGTTTAATTTAGCCACACTCTTGAAATATATAAAAGAGAAGGTTCAGATATGAAAAAAAAAAACTGGATATAGGGTTGGCTGCAAGTGTGGCACTGATAAAAATTATCTTATACCAAAAATGTTTTATGTTTTGATGAATAGTCCGATTTGGTTGGCATAAGTGGAGTTTAAAACTTTTAATAGTTTGTTTGCAGAGTTGGTTTGGAGGGGTAAACATCCTAGAATAAAACTTGAACACGTGAGGAAACCGATTGATAGGGGTGGTTTGGAAATTCCAGCAAAGAGGGATTATTTTTTGGCTGCGCAAGTTAATAAGATTATTATTGATATTATTATAGGGCCCTAGGATATAGATTCCCTATCTGACAGAATTATAACCTGCTTGAAATTCCGGAATCTGGAATGGGGAGAAGATACAGGATTGAGTTTCCTTCTTTGTATATGTACACAATGGAATAGAAAGTAGTAGCTAAGAGACTGGTTATTATAGTAGCACGTCTATATGGGGGGAATACAAATATGGGAGATTATTATTTTATTAATGAGTATTAATTTTGGAAGCAGAAGATTATTTATAAATTAGGATAGATCCTTAAAGAAGGAGGACTAAAACTTTTCCATTAACTAGCTAGGGAATATGGACTTGAGGAGAAATATAGATTATGGTTTTTACAGCTCAAACATGCACTTGGTCATAAATGGAGGGAAATGACCGTGGATTTGGAGGAGAACCCATTTGTAACCTTGAGGTATGTGGTAGGAAAGGGAGACTTTCAAAGATATATAAAGTAATGAGTGATAAATGTGTCAAACTATTCTCATCCCTGCTCAGGTGAGATGTATAAGACATTTGGGGGAGATAGGAGAGCTCCAATGGAAGAGAATACTTGGAAATATTCCTAAACTATCTCATGAACCTCAGCTTAGGGTCACACAACTCTTCATTGTAATAGGGTGCATTATTCACCATATAGGTAGGCTGACATTTTTAAAGATTGGAAAGCAAACTGTCCTAAGTGTGCAGGGGAAAAGGCAGACTTAATCCATTTGTTGTGGTCATGTCTCCAAATAAAGAGATTCTGGGAGGATATCCTTAAAGAAATTGGGGAGATATATGGGGTTGAAATCTCCTGGGAACCGGTTATTTGCATATTGGGTTATGATGGACTTAATGGTACAAGGGATATCAAGAAAGAAGTCCTATTGAAACTGCTATATTGGCCGTGTAAAACCATTTTGTTTAGATGCATCAAGCAGGATCCACCTACGGGAAATTGTTGGAGGAAATATTATGCTACAATACGAAAAAATCTGGTTGCAATAGGATGTTTGATGTATTCATTCGTGGAGGGGTCGAGGAGGGGAGAAGAGAGAGATGGATATGTTCTTTGTTTATTTTTTATTTTTTTATTTATTGTTTTGGGATGGGATTAGGGTCATTGTGGATCATTGTGGTCAATCAGCCAGCAGCTATTAATAAGGTAGTAGTAGTAAAGTTTAAAAAAATACAAGGACATTAAAAAATATATTTTATTGAAATAAAAACCCACACAACCCCCATTAACCATTTTATTGAGAATAAAAAAGCCGTAATCGAAGTAGACCTCGAATCCAAAGTAGTCCAACGACCGAAACTGTAAAAAAACACAAACACACCAAAAATTTTGTAACACTAAAAAAGCAAAACAATTATTATTCTTATGTTTCCTGGGGCCAGCGCTACCGCAATGTCAGCGAGCTGGGTCCTATATCTAAGGCCATGTGTGATACTGTCTGTTGGGCCACTGTATCTAATCCTATCCATAGCTATAGGGTCAGAGTGCTACAGATATGTTGTCTCCTATATATACACACACACACATATATACATATACATACATATACACACATGTACATACATGCACACACATTTTTTTTTGGGGGTGAACATATGTTAGTACAAGGATACTTACTGCTGGGGCCCTGTATCTAAGTCTATCATGTGTGATACTGACTGGTGGGGCACTGTATCTAAGCCTATCATGTGTGATACTGTCTGCTGAGACAAAAAGGGTATGTGGGACTACCTACAGGGGACTGCGTGGCACTGTCTTCAAGGGGGATGTTTTGCAGGGGGACTGTGTGTGGAACCATACAGGGGGGTTGTGACACTATATACAGGGGGCAATGTGTGGGAGACACTCTACAGGTGTCTTTGAGTAGAGCCCCAAGACATAACTTTGCTTAGGGCCCCAGAAATTCCAAATTTGCCCTTGAGGGTTAGTACAAGGATACTTACTGCTGAGGCCCTGTATCTAAGGGTATGTGCACACGATGAGAGGCTTTTACGTCTGAAAAGACAGACTGTTTTCAGGAGAAAACAGCTGCCTCGTTTCAGACGTAAAAGCTCCTCCTCGCATTATGCGATGCGTCTGTGACGCTCGTAAATCTTGAGCTGCTCTTCATTGACTTCAATGAAGAACGGCTCAAATTACTTTGCAAAGAAGTGCCCTGCACTTCTTTGCCGAGGCAGTCAATTTACGCGTCGTCGTTTGACAGCTGTCAAACAACGACGCGTAAATTCCAGGTCGTCTGCACAGTACGTCGGCAAACCCATTCAAATGAATGGGCAGATGTTTGCCGACGTATTGTAGCCCTATTTTCAGGCGTAAATCGAGGCATAATACGCCTCGTTTACGTCTGAAAATAGGTCGTGTGAACCCAGCCTCAGACGTAATTTGAGCCGTTCTTCATTGAACTCAATGAAGCACAGCTCAAAATCTACGGCTGTCCGACAAGCCTCGCAAAATGTGGGGGCATATGTAAACTGGGCAGAGTACATCAGGGTATATGTAAGCTGGGCGGAGTACATCAGGGTATATGTAAGCTGTGAGGAGTATATCAGGGTAAATATAATATGTGCGTAGTACATCAGGATATATGTAAACTTGGCGGAGTACATCAGGGTATATGTAATATGTGCGGGTACATCAGGCTATATGTAAGCTGTGAGGAGTACATCAGGGTATATGTAATATGTGAGGAGTACATCAGGGTATATGTAAGCTGGGCGGAGTACATCAGGGTATATGTAAGCTGGGCGGAGTACATCAGGGTATATGTAAGCTGTGCGGAGTGCATCAGGGTATATGTAATATGTGCGGAGTACATCAGGATATATGTAAGCTGTGCAGAGTACATCAGGGTATATGTAATATGCGCGGAGTACATCAGGATATATGTAAGCTGTGTGTAGTACATCAGGATATATGTAAACTGGGCGGAGTACATCAGGGTATATGTAATATGTGCGGGTACATCAGGCTATATGTAAGCTGTGAGGAGTACATCAGGGTATATGTAATATGTGAGGAGTACATCAGGGTATATGTAAGCTGGGCGGAGTACATCAGGGTATATGTAAGCTGGGCGGAGTACATCAGTGTATATGTAAGCTGGGCGGAGCACATCAGGGTATATGTAAACTGGGCGGAGTACATCAGGGTATATGTAAAATGGGCGGAGTGCATCAGGGCATAATAGGATGATTTAATAATGGGGAGAATGAATAATCCATGGATTGGTGTGGTACGCTTTGAACCAATCCTATATACACAGGCCGGGTTTATTGGGTATTATACAAAATATCTGCGCTCCAGTGTTGCCTAATCTTTGACTACTTCACTAGCCCTATAAGCCGCACAAGGCCCTAAAGTTTCCTCATCTCCGCTGCATCTACAAGGTCCACCTGTGGGGTCCAGCAAATGATGATGTGGGGTATTTAGAGAAATTCTACTGGACCTAAAATATTAGTCTGGGCCGTCATTCAGCTACTTGAGTTTTGAGAGTCATAACGTGTTATTTTTCCGGTGATGGAGCTGTGTGAGGCCGCGTTTTTTGTGGAACGAGCTGTCATTTTTATTGGTTCCATTTTGGGGTACATGCAATTTTTTTTTTATCACTATTTATTCCATTTTTTGGGAGATGAGGAAACCAAAAAACAGCCATTCTAACACTTTTTTTGTTTTTTTTTCTACAGTGTTCACCGTGCTGTATAAACAACATGTTAACTTTATTCTGCGGGGCGATACGATTACAGTGACACCAAATTTATATCGTTTTTTTACGTTTCACTACGTTCCCACAATAAAAATATTCTTTTCTAAAAAAATCATGTTTTAGTGTCGCCATATTCTGACAGCCATAACTTTTTTATTTTTTCGTTGATATCGCTGCAGGAGGGCTTGTTTTATGCGTAACAAACTGTCGTTTCTATTGGTACCATTTTGCGTTACTTGCAACTTTTTGATCACTTTTTATTAAAACATTTTTGAGACAAGATGACCAAAAAATAAAATGCTGTCATTGTTTTTTCTAAAAAACAATTTATGGTGTTCACCGTGCGGTAAAAATAATTTGACATTTTTATAGATCAGGCCGTTCTGAACGCGGCGATACCTATTATGTATAGTTTTTTTTCATGTTTTCATTTTTTTTCTAATAATAAAGGAGTTGATCAGGGAAACAGGGCGATTGTTGTTTTTATTTATTTATTTATTATTTATTTTTTTATTTATTTATTTTTCTTTCACATTTTTTTTACATTTTTTACTTTTTCTTTTACACTGACCTGGGAACTTGAAGATCTGGTCTTCTCATCCCCGGTACAATACACTGCACTATTTATGTAGTGCAGTGTATTGTAACTGTCATTCATCAACTGACAGTTAGCGTATTAGGTCCTGCCTCGGGTAGGACCTAATAGGCTTCCGTACCTCGGCAACCAGGAAGCCTATCAACGCCTTCCTGGTTGCCATAGCCCGGGGGGTACAGAGGGAGATCCCTCCCTCTGTAAAGCACTTCAATGCAGCGGACGTCATTGACAGCCGCATTGAAGGGGTTAAATGGCTGCGATCGGCAGTAACAGCCATCGCAGTCATTGCAGCGGCATGTCAGATGTGTATAACAGCTGACAGCCACTGAAGATAAAGCGCACACAGCTCCTGTGCACACTTTATCTACAGGGCGTGACTGTACGCCCGTGTGCGGGAAAGTACTTTGTATTTGGACGTACAGTCACGCCCGTGTGCAGGAAGGGGTTAATCTATCATGTGTGATACTGTCTACTGGGGCCCTGTATCTAAGCCTATCATGTATGATACTGTCTGCTGAGACAAAGCATCCAATTCTATCCAGCAGTGTAGCTATAGAAGCCTTAGTTTTACAGATATGCTATCTCCGCTATATATGTAAAAAAATTTACACTACCGTTCAAAAGTTTGGGGTCACCCAGACAATTTTGTGTTTTCCATGAAAACTCACACTTATATTTATCAAATGAGTTGCAAAATGACTAGAAAATGTAGTCAAGACATTGACAAGGTTAGAAATAATGATTTTTATTTTAAATAATAATTTTCTCCTTCAAACTTTGCTTTCGTCAAAGAATGCTCAATTTGCAGCAATTACAGCATTGCAGAACTTTGACATTCTAGCTGATAATTTGCTGAGGTAGTCGGGAGAAATTTCACCCCATGCTTCCAGAAGCCCCTCCCACAAGTTGAATTGGCTTGATGGACACTTCTTGCGTACCATACGGTCAAGCTGCTCCCACAACAGCTCTATAGGGTTGAGATCTGGTGACTGCGATGGCCACTCCATTACAGATAGAATACCAGCTGCCTGCTTCTTCCCTAAATAGTTCTTGCATAATTTGGAGGTGTGCTTTGAGTCATTGTCCTGTTGTAGGATGAAATTGGCTCCAATCAAGCGCTGTCCACAGGGTATGGCATGGCGTTGCAAAATGGAATGATAGCCTTCCTTATTCAAAATCCCTTTTACCTTGTACAAATCTCCAACTTTAACAGCACCAAAGCAACCCCAGATCATCACATTACCTCCACCATGATTGACAGATGGCGTCAGGCACTCTTCCAGCATCTTTTCAGTTGTTCTGCGTCTCATAGATGTTCTTCTGTGTGATCCAAACACCTCAAACTTCGATTCGTCTGTCCATAACACTTTTTTCCAAACTTCCTCTGTCCAATGTCTGTGTGCTTTTGCCCATATTAATCTTTTCCTTTTAATAGCCAGTCTCATATATGGATTTTTCTTTGCCACTCTGCCCTGAAGCATCCCGGAGTCGACTCTTCACTGTAGACGTTGACACTGGCGTTTTGCGGGTACTATTTAATGAAGCTGCCAGTTGAGGACCTGTGAGGCGTCTATTTCTCAAACTAGAGACTCTAATGTACTTGTCTTTTTGCTCAGTTGTGCAGTGGGGCCTCCCCTTTCTCTTTCTACTCTGGTTAGAGCCTGTTTGTGCTGTCCTCTGAAGGGAGTAGTACACACCGTTGTAGGAAATCTTCAGTTTCTTGGCAATTTCTCTCATGGAATAGCCTTCATTTCTAAGAACAAGAATAGACTGTCGAGTTTCACATGAAAGCTCTCTTTTTCTAGCCATTTTGAGAGTTTAATCGAACCCACAAATGTAATGTTCCAGATTCTCAACTAGCTCAAAGGAAGGTCAGTTTTATAGCTCCTATAAATAGCAAAACTGTTTACAGCGGTGCTAACATAATTACACAAGGGTTTTCAAGTGTTTTCTAATCATCCATTAGCCTTCTAACACAGTTAGCAAACACAATGTACCATTAGAACACTGGAGTGATGGTTGCTGGAAATGGGCCTCTATACACCTATGTAGATATTGCATTAAAACCAGACGTTTGCAGCTAGAATAGTCATTTAGCACATTAACAATGTATAGAGTGTATTTCTGATTAATTTAATGTTATCTTCATTGAAAAAAACTGTGCTTTTCTCTCAAAAATAAGGAAATTTCCAAGTGACCCTAAACTTTTGAACGGTAGTGTATATATATGTCTTGGGGCTTGTGCCCCTAATCTTTTAAGACCCTAGAAACGCCCCTGCTAATGGGACTATATTTAAATATAAAGAGGATGATGTTAATATAGAGAGAAAATAAAATCTAGATAAAAGGGTGGACAATTTTTTAAGGGAGGCTTTCGAGGTCTGAATGGATCCTTATTATGGGGAAAGGTTGTATTTGGATAGTTCAAAAAGTACTGGTTTGGTGATAAGAGTTCCATTCCCATATCCCCCATATAGATTAAAAATCTAAAGGAAGGAAATGTATGTTAATGATTCCTTATGTTAATGGGTGAACTACATGTTATGTTGTATTGTATGCTTACCGATCTGTATTTTAAATAATATTATGATAAGAAAGAAAAAAACTACATTAAAAAAAAAAAGATGGGACATGATTTTTGACCCTTTGTCGCCATGTGCATAGTATTTATATTTAAATCTTTGAAGGGCCTTAGCTGCCTTGACGTTCAGGAGATAGTTAAGTTTGTTTATAAGTTTTAGTACAACTGTTTGTGCATACTGTTGATTAGATTTCCTAGCGTACCTAACCTTTCAGGTAACTTTCAGAATAAGCTGTTTAAATGTATGTACATGAGGAATAACACTATTTATGACCAATATATGACATTTTATATGCATATTTTTTATGCAGTTTTCCCTCTTCATGTTATATCACTTTTTCTCAGTTTTCTCTGAGCAAGTCAGTGAAGCCTAAGGGTATGTGCACACGAGAACTGTCTTTTACGTCTGAAAAGACAGACTGTTTTCAGGAGAAAACAGCTGCGTCGTTTCAGACGTAAAAGCTCCTCCTCACATTATGCGAGGCGTTTTTGTTGCCTGTAATCTTGAGCTGCTCTTCATTGACTTCAATGAAGAACGGCTCAAATTACGTTGCAAAGAAGTGTCCTGCACTTCTTTGCCGAGGCAGTCATTTTACGCGTCGTCGTTTGACAGCTGTCAAACGACGATGCGTAAATGACATGTCGTCGGCACAGTACGTCGGCAAACCCATTCAAATGAATGGGCAGATGTTTGCCGACGTATTGTAGCCGTATTTTCAGGCGTAAATCGAGGCATAATAGGTCGTGTGAACCCAGCCTAACTGCTATCAAGTCTTCTATACACTGCACACATAGAAGAATAAAATCCTGCTCTCCTATCTCTATCTGTCAAATATAAAGAAACAACAACAGCTTGGAGAAGATTATACAGCAGTAATGTGCAGGGCAGCTGTGAATCCAGCACTGGAGTGAGATATAATACTTACTACATGGAAAAGGTAGCACTTGCACCCGGCTGATGAAGTAAATAAAATGTGATTCATCAGATCAGGCTACCTTCTTCCATTGCTCCATGGTTTAGTTTCAATGCTCACGTGCCCATTGTAGGCAATTTTGGCAGTGAACCGGGGTCAGCATGTGCACTATTGTTAATTCAAATGAGTAATCATGAGTAATGAGGGCCAGTTCACACTGAGTTTTTTTACACGTTTTTTGATGCGAAAACCGCATCGAAAAATGCGCCAAAAAACGGCTGAAAATGCCTCCCATTGATTTAAAAAAGAAGGGACATGCCCTATCTTCATGCGTTTACGCCTCTGACCTTCCATTGACATCAATGGGAGGCAGAGAAAGCGTATTTTGCGGTGAAAAACGGTGTGCAGGCAGAGGAAAAAATGCCTCAAAATTCCAAACGGAATTTTGAGGCAGATTTTCCTCCTGCAAAAAACTCTGTGTGTACCCAGCCTTAAATGGCAACTTGATGCTGGATATATCTGTGCTTGTGCACATGCAGAAGGACAGGTACAAATGTGCGGCCTACCTCAGCTGTAGACAGGAAATCTTGTGAGCCACAGGAACAAAAAAATATTTCCCTTGGCTATCGGTTAGCCGCAGAGGTCCGCGGATTTCGTGGAGTCGTTAGGCCTGAAGATAAAGTACGTAACTTTTTCCTGTGGTAGGCCACACCTCATGTCCATCTCGAATTTCACCCTCACCAGACAGAACAGGTTCTTAAACATTATGGCTGGTTGACCAACAACGTCCGCCAAAAACTTTAAGCCACAGCTGTGCACGCCGGTTCTGTCCAATTGAGTTCAGGCAGGTTTGAGAGATCAGATGAAGGTTAAGCAAGTGATGCTTTGAGAATGGGTGGTTATCATGAACTTAGACGTGATCGTTATTAGCTGGATCCTGCGTGTTAAGGGGGGATTCACACAAGCGTGTATTCGGTCCGTGCGGGCCGCGTGGTTTTCACGCGGCACGCATGGACCAATACAAGTCTATGGGGCAGTACAGACAGTCCGTGCTTTTTGCGCAGCGTTTGTCTGCTGCGCAAAAAGCGCGACAGGTTCAATAACTCTGCGTATTTCGCGCATCACGCACCCATTGAAGTCAATGGGTGCGTGAAAATCACGCGCACCACACGGAAGCACTTCCGTGGGACGAGCGTGATTCGCGCAACAGCAGTGAAAAGGATGAATGAAAACCGAAAAGCACCACGTGCTTTTCTGTTTCCGAACATCCAAACGGAGTGTCTTTGCGATGAGCGAAGCCGGACAAGCGTACCGAACTTCACCGGGTTCGGCCAAACTCGTTTTGGCCGATCCCGGCAAAAAAATTATCGGTACGCGACGTCAGGAGATAGTCACTGTCCATGGTGCTGAAAGAGTTAAACTGTTTCAGCACCATGGACAGTGACTTGCGATCCCAAAATACATTAACCTGTAAAAAAAAACCGAAGTTCTAACTTACCGATTACTCCTGTCTCCTTCCTGCAGTCCGACCTCCCGGGATGACACTTCAGTTCAAGTGACAGCTCCAGCCAATCACAGGCCAAGCACAGGCTGCAGCCAATCACAGGCTGCAGCGGTCACTTGGACTGCTGCGTCATCCAGGGAGGTGGGGCCCGATGTCAAGAGAGGCGCGTCACCAAGGACGCGTCACCAAGGACGCGTCACCAAGGCAACGGCCGGGAAGTTCTCGGTAAGTAGGAACTTTATCTTTTTTTTTTACAGGTTTTTCGCTGTTGTGTTCGGCATTCACTGTCGAGGGTGCTGAAAGATTTAGCTCTTTCAGCACCTTGGACAGTGACGGGCGTTGACAAGCCTCATCTCTATGATGCCGGCTGCGCGAAAATCACGCAGCCGCGCATCAGACACGCATGACACACGCAGCTGTCAAATGGTTTTTGCGCTCGCAAAACGCTGCGTTGTTTGCGCGCGCAAAAACGCAACGTTCGTGTGAATCTGGCCTAAGTACGAGCTTTCACCGAAGCCGTCAGTGCAGTTGACCTGACAGAATCGGCTTTGTTAGCAGGATGAAAAAAATAATATGTCCTAGCGCTCACGAAGCGCTATTGCATTTTTTTTCTATTGCACGTATGTGTACGTGCACTTGCACATTTAATTATTTTTTTAGGGTGAGTGCAAAAAACTTTGTTTTTCGATTGTATATTTGGGGGGGTGCTGACTGCCTTCATTTTTGTCTTCAACTACTCCAATCTGTCTGAGGCTCTTTTTGTTAGAATCTAGCTGGTGCCTATATACTCGTAGTTCATTTTGTAGGCTTAGGCCCAGGAGAGTGGTGTCTGTTTAGGCTAGGGACCCACTTAAAAGAGGTGGCCTTGTCATGGCGGTTGGGCTAAAAACCTCACATGTGATTAAAATGTGGGCTAAGAACCTCACATGTGTAATTAAAGTAAACATAGCAGTAATGCAATTTAAAATAATCTATATTTCCAATGCCTTTGTCTTAGCGATTGCAGAATGCACTCCATTTTAAAAACTGTACCCCTTAAAGTATACAAAACAGCATTTAGAAAGTTTCTTAACACTTTTCACAAAAATGAAAGCAAAGGGGAGGGGAAATAAATTAATTTCCTTTTTATTGCAGAAATTCAATTTTAATCCATTTTTTTTTTCTGTAACACAAAAGGTTTTACCAGAGAAACACAAATCAATATTTATTGCTAAGATTCTGCAGTTTTTAAGAAATACCCCACATGTGGCCCTAGTGTGCTAATGTCTGAAACACAGGCCTCAAGAGCAAAAGAGCACCTAATAGATTTTGGGGCCTCTTTTTGATTATATTATATTTTAGGTGCCATGTCAGATTTGAAGAGGTCTTATGGTGCCAAAACAGTAAAAAAAAAAAAAAAAAGTGATCCCATTTTGGAAACTACACCCCTCAAGGAATCTTTCTAGGGGTATAGTTAGCATTTTGACCCCACAGTTTGTTTGCTACATGTCTTTGAATTAGTGTGTGAAGATGAAAATCTACATTTCTGAAAAAATAATCGAAAATGTTTCCTTTTTACAAGGAATAAAGGAGAAAAAGCACCCCAAAATTTGTAAAGCAATTTCTCCCGATTACGGCAATACTCCATATGTGGCAATACACTGCTGTTTGGGATCTAGGGGTGAGCATTTTGAACCCACAGGTGTTTCATAGATTTATTAGAACTTGGATGTGAATTTTTTTTTTACAATAAGATGTCATTTTAGAAAAAATAAATAAATAAGAATTTTCACAAGAAATAAAGGATAAATAAAATATCCCAACATTTGTAAAGCAACTTCTCCAGAATACAGATTTTTTTTTTTTCTGGATTGGTTTCTTAGTACCATGTTGCTTCTGCAAAGCCCCTAATGTACCAGTTCAGTGGAAACTCCCCAAAAGTGACTCCATTTGGGTAACTTTAGCGCCAAATTTTTTAATTGCTCAACAAGTAAAGAAGAAAAAGAAACCCAACATTTGCAAAGCAACTTCTCCAGAGTACAGAAATACCCCACATGTGGTCATGGTCATAAACTGCTGTTTGGGCACACAAGGGGGCACATTTGCAGAGCCGAGAGGTACCTCAGTGGAATTCCAAGAGAAGTGACTCCATTTGGTAAATTGCAGCTCTTGAGGAATTCATATAGGGGTATAGTAAGCATGTTCACCCCACAGGTTTTTTGCTGAATTTATTAGAATGGGGCCATGAAAATTAGAAATTAATTTTTTTTTCCAATAAAATGTAGTTTAAGCTAACAATTTTTCATTTTTACAAGGAATAAAGTAGAAAAAGCACTCCATAATTTGTAAAGTGAATTCTTCCGAGTGCGGCAATACCCCATATGTGGTCATAAACTTTTGTTTATGCACGCGGTAGGGCTCAGAATAGAAGGAGCACCATTTGGCTTTTGGAGTGAAAATTTAGCTGGATTGGTTTCTGAGAGACATGTTGCATTTGCAAAGCCCCTGTGTGACCAAAACAGTGGAAACACCTTAGAAGCTACCTCATTTTGGAAACTACAGCCCTCAAGGTATTCACCTAGGCGGTGTAGTGAGCATGTTAACCCCACAGATGTTTTTTTTTTTTTTTTAGAAATTAGTGTGCACTTGATGCTGCAGAGTGAAAATGGCAATTTTTCCATAAATGTGCCAATTCAGTGTCCAATATGTTAGCTCCAGGTTGTGCCACCATGAAAATACAGCTCTTTAATTATTATGCTGTGTTTCCCGGTTTTAGTAAAACCCTACATGTGGCCTTAATATTTTGCCTGGACATACGACAGGGCTCAGGAATAAAAGAGTAAAATGCGAAATTGAGCCATAATTTGGCAATTTACAAAGCATTGGATTTCAATTGTAGGGCTTTGAAGTGAAATAATAAAAGAAATTCAAAAGAATTCAAGGCATTCATTAAGGGTTGTAGTGAGCATTTTGACCCCACAGGTGTCTTGCATAAATGAACGCGCATAGAAGTGAATGGCAGTTATGGAAGCAGCGTAACTGCCATGCAGGAGTTACGGAAACAGCGTAGCTCAGCAAGCTTTGCTGTATTTGTGACTCCCGAGCATCTAGTCAGGAAGTGGGCGGAAATCAGCAGGAACCAAGAAAGGCAGAACAGGATTTAGGGGTCCCAGTTCTAGAGATAGGTGCGGGTCCCAGAGGTGGAACCTTGACCTTCGTACATTTATGGCATATCCTGTGGATATGCCATAAATGTTAAAGAAGGGCAAACCCCTTTAACTGCCCATTGAGCTTCACGCCATTCCAAACATTTTCTACAGACAGGGCATCAACTACTACCTCCTAGTTCTTTTTATTTTCAGTCAGTCCCCTTCTTGACGCTCAGCAAACACACCACAGAGTAAGAGCACCAGCAGGCTCAAGGGGCGGAGCAAGAAGAACCCTAACACTGATTGACTGAGAGGCTCAGCCAACCAGTATTAGGCTTAATTTAGCAGGGCTGCTATCCTTGATCAATAACTGGTCCAAAGATAGCAATGCTGCTTGATAGGTGCGGCGCGCTCTATGTGGTGGACTTGGTCACCCAGTGAGCGTCACTGTCAGATGTTGCACTGCATCTGACAGTGATGCAGGTTACTAGGTGATGAAGACCACCAGACAGAGCAAGACTCACCAGGCCCCTCCCCTCCTAATAACTTTACTAAGTAATCTGCCCTGCCGATGGATTGGGCCCCCGTCCACCCACTCCCACCCTTTGTGCTTTTAGCAACTCACAGATCAGGCCCCCTTCCTCCACATATGTTATTGATGGCATCAATAACACATGTGAAGCAAGGAGGCCCGATCTGTGAGTTGCCAAAAGTGCACAGGGAGGAAAGGTGGCCCCCATCAGTCTGCCGCACGGCCGCGATGATCTATGTGCAGATCTATGCACACAGCGTTTAGGGCAGCTGAGCGGGCCCCCACCCCCTCCGGAGACCTGTGCAGCCGATATGTCCACCTCTGGATGCCATATATGTGGAAGTAAACTGCTGTTTGTGCACAGTGTAGGGCTTAGAAGGGACGGAGCACCATTTGGCTTTTGGAGCGCAGATTTTGCTTGGTAGTAGTTTTTGTTTGGAGTTGTTTTTACTTGTATTTCAGTTTATAACGTAAGAGCATATGTAAGCTGGGCAGAGTACACCAGGGCATAATTAGGAGGTATAATAATGGGGTAAAAAAATAATAAAATAATGTTTGTTACGCTTTGAAGCAATCCTTTATTCGGAGGCCAGTGTCACACTGATAAATGGTGTCCTTTCTTAACCCCCTTTTGACACACACTCTGCACCTTTGCAGGTTAGGGAATTTTACTGGGAAAGTGTTGTCCTGGTATAATACGGGCACCTTCTCTACCAGCAGATATGTTTGAGCCCTCCCCTTCCTGGTTCCCAAATATTAGGGCCTCTTGAAACAAAATAAATGTTCCCCTCGGGCCTGCACATCTGCATATATTTTTTTTATCCTGACTTATGGGAGCCATGATTTATTTTATTTTTTCATAGATGTAGTGGTATGAGGGCTGTTTCTTGAGGAACGAGCTGTAGTTTTTATTGGTTCATTTTGGGGTACATGCAACTATTTTTTATTACTTTTTGTTCCATTTTTTGGGAGGCAAAGTGATAAATAAAAAGCAACTCCTGCATATATATTTTTTTTTTTTTATGTGGCGTTCACCATTCTGTATAAATGCTAAAGAGGCTCTGTCCCCAGTTTATAAGTGTCCTATCTCCTACCTAATCTGATAGACGCTGTAATGTAGATGATGGTGGTTTTTATTTTGAAAAACGATCATTTTTGAGCAGGTTATGAACAATTTTAGATTTATGCTGATTAGTTCTTAATGACCAACTGAACATTTTACGTTTTACCAAGTGGGCGTTGTACAGAAATGTGTAAATCTCACGAGATCACGCTGTGAAGGGACTTCATCCCACAGGTCCTTCACCGGAGGGATGGAAGAGTCAACAGACATCGCCTCCAGCCGTGCCAGGACGTTATCCGAATCTGCAGCGGCTGGGGGTGATGTCTGTTCAGTCTTCCATGGATCCGATAAAGAACCTGTGGGATGAAGTCCCGTCACAACGTGATCTCACAATATCACGCTGTGCAGTGAAACGAGCTGGGCATGAATGAAGAGAAGTGTATGATGCTGATTGGTCAGCGTCATACATTTTACAACGCCCACTTGGTAAAAAGTTAAAAACGCCCAGTTGGTCATTAAGAACTAATTAGCATAAATCTAAAATTGTTCATAACTCGCTTAAAAGTTATCATTTTCAAAATAAAAAACACTGTTGTTATCTACATTACAGCGCCTATCAGATTAGATAGGCGATAGGGTTCTTATAAAACTGGTGACAGAGCCTATTTAACTTTATTCTGCAGGTCAGTACGATTTATGGCTACACCAAATTTATATAGTTTTACTACTTTAACACAATAAAACCTTTTTGAAAAAAAAATTCATGGTTTTGAGTTGCCATGTTCTGAGAGCCATAAATTATTTGCTTTTCCATCTGCGGAGCTGTGGGAGAACTTGCTTATTGTGGGACGAGCTGTAGGTTTTATTCGTACCATTTTGGGGAACTTGCGACTTTTTGATCACTTTGTCCTATTTTATGGGGAGGCAAAGTGACTAAATAACAGGAATTCTGGCATAGTTTTTATATTATAAATGACATGTTAACTCTGCGGGTTACTACGATTCCGGCAATACCAATTTTTGCACAATAAAATAGCTTTTCAGTAAAAAAATATTTTTTTTCCTGTTGCCATGTTCTGAGGTACAAAACTTTTCATTTTTTTTGTCAACAGAGATGTATGAGGGCATGTTTTTTGAAACGAGCTTTAGCTTTTAATAATACTTTTTTGGATACATGCGACTTTTTAATCACTTCTTTTTTTGAAGGCAAGGTGATCAAAAAACAGCAATTCTGGCATTGGATTTTTTTAGTTTTGTTTTCTTGGCATTCACCGCGTGGCATAAATATCATAATATTTTTAAAAGTTTAGGCTGTTATGGATGTGGCGATACCAATTATGTATAGTTTATTATTTTTAAAAAATGAAGAAAAATAAATAAAGAACTTGATAAGGGAAAAAGGACAACATTTTTCTTATATGGGCATGTTCAGACGTGGCAGAATTTTTCCGCTGCAAATGTTGGTGCAGATGACCGGAAATAGCGCAACGAATCTGCAACAACATTTGCATATTTGACAGGTAATTCAGACGTTGTGGATATCACAGCGGACTTCAGTTTTTGCATTGCAAAGGCTCAAATCCGCAGTGAAATTCCGCTGCTTCCCCGCTACAAAATGAGAATGCTGCGGAGTGAAAATTGTGCACTGCAGCCTAAATTCCGCACTGTTATTTTCCGCAACGTCTGAACTAAGTTACTTAAAAATATGTATGAACCAATGTAAAAAACAACTGCTGCAGATTTCCACTGCAGGCTGTCTGCAGCGGAATTTAACGGCAATTCCGCCACGTCTTTATGTGTCCTTAGTGGAATTTTATTTTTATTTTTTACATTTTGCGTATGCACTTTTTTTTTTTAATTCCACCAGGGGACTTGATGGTCCAACTTTCTGATTGCTATTCTAATACATTGCACTACCTATGTAGTGCAATGCATTAGAACTGTCAGTCTTAGAGTCAGTTCACACGTTGCGTAAATACTCTGTTTTTTTGGCAACGGAATTTGTTGCGGAAAATCCACAGCAAATACAGTAGTAGCAGGGTGGATGAGAGAGAACAAATCTCATCCACATGCTGCGTAAATACTGAGTGGAAAAACACGCTCAGAAATTGACCAACGATGCAGAGTTTTATTCCGCAGCATGTCAATTGTATTTGCGTATACTTGTTGCAGGTTTGCCCTATTTAAGTGGCAGGTAAAACCCGCAACAAATAGCAGTTATTAAATTTTTTGCGGTGGGTTCGCAGCGATTCGGCTGCAAAAAGCCAAATCAGGAAAGAAAAAAAATCTTATACTTACCCAGAAGTCTGTGTTCCTCCCTCCAGCGCGACCTCCTGGGATTACGTTTCATCCCATGTGACAGCTGCAGCCAATCACAGGCTGTAGTGGCAGTCTCATGGGATACAAGTCATCCCAGGAGGCTGGCCGGGATGACATCATAGAGCCAGCCTCCTGGGATGATGTTTCATCCCATGTGACCACCGCTGCAGCCAATCACGGGCTGCAGCAGTCCCCTGGGAACGTCATCCCAGGAGGTTGGCTATCAGGCCGGCTAGGTTCTGCAGGTTTTCGCTGCGGACATTCCGGGAGAAAAATTGCACCACAGTATCCGCAAAGGGCAGATACGCTATGTGCTTTTATGCAGCGTTTCCGCCCCGTGTGAACTCAGCCTTACACTGACAGTTTGGGACGGGTCCTAATACGCTTCCTTACTTGGCAGACCAGGAGGCCATTGTTAAGCATTGCCATAGAAGCCATCGGTAGCCCCGCAATCTTCAGTGCCTTCCACTAGGGGAGGATGATGGTGCGTGCACAGCTTCTGAGCCTGCGCCATCTTCCGGTCATTATTATGGTGCGGACAGCAAGCCTATTAGGTGCCATCTCCGGCAGGGCCTAATGGGCTTCTGTACTTGGCAGACCAGGGGGCCATTGTTAGGCCTCCAGGTTCCATAACACCCATTGGCACCCCAGGGATTGCATCGCGGGTATGCAGATTGGCTACAAACCTCTTAGAGGCTACGGTCGGTTTTGACCGCGGCATCTAAGGGGTTAATAGCGGGGACCGGAACTAGCTTTGGTCCCCACCATTACAGCAGGGTGTCAGCTGTAACATACGGCTCACACCCGTGGCTGATTGTGCAGGCTTAGCTTCTGAGCCATTGCAATCTATTTGTCATACGTATATGACTTTTTGCGGGAAGCACTAGCTTCCCATGATGTATACTCATAACAAATCGTTGGAAGGGGTTAAGGTAGGGATAGTCCATATAATGTTTCCTAGCTTCCCCCAATTGCATGAATTTGTTACTTATGAACTTGTCACTGGTTCAGGTCAATTGAGGGGTTGTCCAGGTTATACAATATTTCTCAGAAATATTCAATGTTTGCATGAAACATATATCAACATCACAGGCTACTGATGAAGTGAACTTTTACTCAACTGTAAGAAAAACCTACAATTAAAATTCCTAATTTTTTTATTTTTTTGTTTCTGATTTCGTTTTCTTAAACCGCTCATGACTCTGCTATTTTTATTACTTCTTACTTTTTACCAGATCCAGATAATTACGGCCTTTGGGACATGTCCTGGGTATGCCCAAAATGGAATTCTCAAAGAACAGTTCACATGTGGCATATTTGTTGTGGATTTTCGGGCGTGGGATTAGCACTCAAAATGCACAACAAAGTACAGTACAATGTAAGTGAAATGGCTTATTTTTCAAAACCCTATTCACATGTAGCATAAAACAAATCGACAACAATTTGTAGGCATGCTATGGATTCTCATGTTTTTTTCATTGCATTGCAAAGTGTACAAACCGTGGCAATATCATTCATGTAACACATGCAAATTTTGCAGTGGATTTTCAGACTAGTTCCACAATGATTTGTTTTTAATTACTGTATATGAGTTCATCATTAGCCAGGCCCCAGGCTACCCCAATTTTGATGTCAGTACCATCAGTAGAGTCCTAGACATTGCCTTGCCGGGACTGGCAATCAACAAATTGTTGTATTTATTCCTGTGGGCACAAGCGCTGAGAGTACTTAAAATACATTGCACACTTGAGCATTTGGTCATACATGTCTTAATGCATTAAAGAGTTAATGACCAGACGTGTTTTAATAAGTTAATGACCAGACACAATATTTTAAGTATGCATTGCTTTTACGGCTATCATTTTATTTTTGTTAGTGTATTAGTAAATTAATATGCTTGTTGATATTTGTAGTTTTAAATCAGGACGAGGGACTTTTTGACAGTGAGAACTGATCTGGGCCTATAGAAATGCAGATGCTCATGTGCATTGACACACAAAAACACTGATCAGTGTCTATAAATGGTCTACAAGCACAGATGTGTCCTGCCTTACCTTTGCTATTGGCTCAACATATCCTGAGATGTGTGGTGCAAGATGACCAGCTTTGAAAAAAAACTAACATGATTTTGCTGAACACTCTGTCATAAGATCTCTAGTCTAAATGTGTCTATGTGTGGCCACCCAGTGGTTGTGATATGAGTTGCAGCCTGTCAAGGGTTTTTCTGGCATGTCGCGACATTGTATTCAAATCGTTTCATGAGAAATTGGAATCTTTGACCAAATTTAAGCAAAGTAAGGGTGCACACATCTGGAATGTGTCCTTCCGTACCATTTCTCTTTTCTCAGCAAATCCTAAAATGTGTGGCGCGGGATGACAAGTTTTGAAAAAACAACAACATGATTTTGCATCACAAGATGTCATTGCTATATGTGTCTATGTGAGGCCACCCAATGGTTTTGATGTGAATCACAGCCTGTCAGGGTTTTTTTTTATCATGTTGTGATATTGTATTGAATTGGTATCATGAGAAATTGGAGTCATTAACCGAATTCTACTAACATAACTAATATACTAACCCTACACAATGAAAATTAAGTACTTAGTAAAATACGCTTTATCTGTCAGAGTTATATTTTATGTGATGATTTTTCAGCACAGTGATTTTGAATACCTTCATTTTTAGACCATTTGTCAGCAGTGAATGAAAGTGGTAATAATAATTGTGATGGTATTTGGAGAACATCTTGAATATCTTTTGTAAGTTAATGCTCCATGTTTCTGTTTGATTGCTATTGTAATGTAGAATCGTTGACTGCAGTGAGGGCACAAAATATACATACAAATGCCTGACAGGCAAAAACAATGTTCTGCAAGTATCATAAACCAACAATAAATAATATTAGCCCAGCTTCTTTCAGGAGGCATAGGAGTAAGGTGCACAGAATCAATTTTAATCTGAAGCCTTGACAGAACTCTACTGCTTCATCACGAATTGGTGGTGTGACATGAAGAATACAAGTTCACCTGTGAAGATCTCATCAGTCATTGCTGAAAATAAATGTTAAAACCAGCTACAAGCCAATGGATTCAATTATACTGAAAACCTAGCTTAAAGTGAATGTCTACCCATAAACACATAAATACATTTTTTTTCTTTTAATCAGGTTTAAAAATCTTTATCTTTATAGTAGTCTTAAGCTTGTTTTTCTGATACAAAGTTCCAAAACCCCCGTGAAGACGGAATTAACTTCTTGCCACCGAAGCCATTTAAAAAAAAAATTCAGTTGTGTACTGGAATGTTAAAAAAACTGATTGTGGTTGCCTTGGCTTTGTTTTTACAGCGTTCAATGTGTGGTAAAAACAACATACCAAATGAATATATTTTTGGTGTACATACAAATTTTTAACTCTCTCCCTTTGCTAGACTGGCTGCTTATGTCTGGAGAGGGTTATTTAAAAATGGCGCCTGTTGCGTTAAACACATCGGGGACACAGAGGCATTTCTTGCAATCAGAGATATCTCTGATCGCAAGAATTTAGTCCCTCAGATGCCCTGGTCAGATGTGACCTACCAGCATCTGAGGGTTTTTTATTTTGATTTTCACTCCTCGGCTGGAGCCGGTGTGTTCCTATGGCAGCCTGGAGCCTTGTGAACGCTCCCAACCCTGCTATAGGAAAATAGCAATGTACTGATTTTTACATAGACTCCAATACTGTAATATTGAAGTCTATGGCATAAGCAATCTAATTATCGCATATTCAAGCCCCCTAGGGGCTAAAAAAAAGTAATAAAAAATATTTTAAAAGGTTTAAAAAAAAAAAAAAAAAATGTATTATAAAACTTCAAATCACCCCCCTTTCCCTGAGATCACATTTAAATAAATGTAAATATATATATATATATATATATATATATATATATATATATATATATATACATACAGTGAAGGAAATAAGTATTTGATCCCTTGCTGATTTTGTAAGTTTGCCCACTGTCAAAGACATGAACAGTCTAGAATTTTTAGGCTAGGTTAATTTTACCAGTGAGAGATAGATTATATATAAAAAAAATAAAATAAAATCACATAGTTAAAATTATATATATTTATTTGCATTGTGCACAGAGAAATAAGTATTTGATCCCTTTGGCAAACGGGACTTAATACTTGGTGGCAAAACCCTTGTTGGCAAGCACAGCAGCCAGACATTTTTTGTAGTTGATGATGAGGTTTGCACACATGTTAGATGGAATTTTGGCCCACTCCTCTTTGCAGATCATCTGTAAATCATTAAGATTTCGAGGCTGTCGCTTGGCAACTCGGATCTTCAGCTCCCGCCATAAGTTTTCGATGGGATTAAGGCCTGGAGACTGGCTAGGCCACTCCATGACTTTAATGTGCTCCTTTGTTGCCTTGGCTGTATATTTCAGGTCATTGTCGTGCTGGAAGACCCAGCCACAAGCCATTTTTAAAGTCCTGGTGGAGGGAAGGAGGTTGTCACTCAGAATTTGACGGTACATGGCTCCATCCATTCTCCCATTGATGCGGTGAAGTAGTCCTGTGCCCTTAGCAGAGAAACACCCCCAAAACATAATGTCTCCACCTCCATGCTTGACAGTGGGGACGGTGTTCTTTGGGTCATAGGCAGCATTTCTCTTCCTCCAAACACGGCGAGTTGAGTTAATGCCAAAGAGCTCAATTTTAGTCTCATCTGACCACAGCACCTTCTCCCAATGACTCTCAGAATCATCCAGATGTTCATTTGCAAACTTCAGACGGGCCTGTACATGTGCCTTCTTGAGCACGGGGACCTTGCAGGCACTGCAGGATTTTAATCCATTACAGCGTAATGTGTTACCAATGGTTGTCTTGGTGACTGTGGTCCCAGCTGCCTTGAGATCATTAACAAGTTCCCCCCGTGTAGTTTTCGGCTGAGCTCTCACCTTCCTCAGGATCAAGGATACCCCACGAGGTGAGATTTTGCATGGAGCCCCAGATCGTTGTCGATTGACAGTCATTTTGTATGTCTTCCATTTTCTTACTATTGCACCAACAGTTGTCTCCTTCTCACCCAGCGTCTTACTTATGGTTTGTAGCCCATTCCAGCCTTGTGCAGGTCTATGATCTTGTCCCTGACATCCTTAGAAAGCTCTTTGGTCTTGCCCATGTTGTAGAGGTTAGAGTCAGACTGATTAATTGAGTCTGTGGACAGGAGTCTTTTATACAGGTGACCATTTAAGACAGCTGTCTTCAATGCAGGCACCAAGTTGATTTGGAGAGTGTAACTGGTCTGGAGGAGGCTGAACTCTTAATGGTTGGTAGGGGATCAAATACTTATTTCTCTGTGCACAATGCAAATAAATATATATAATTTTTACTATGTGATTTTCAGTTTTTTGTTTTTTTTTTATATATAATCTATCTCTCACTGGTAAAATTAACCTAGCCTAAAAATTCTAAACTGCTCATGACTTTGACAGTGGGCAAAGTTACAAAATCAGCAAGGGATCAAATACTTATTCCCTTCACTGTATATATATATATATATATATATATATATATATATATATATATATATATATATATATATTTATGCCTTAGGTATCCCCGTGTCCAAAAATTCCCAAACTATAAAAATATAAATATATTTATCCAATACAGTGAATGCCGTAGCGGGAAAAAAATATCAAAATAGCCAAATCAGGTCTTTTTCCACTTCAACCCCCGATAAAAATTGTATTTAAAGTGCTCAAAATGTCAAAAATTCCCCAAAATGGTATATATAATAAAATTCTGGGGGTCATAATATGGCGCTGCAAATTTTTTAAATCTTTTTTAAACATTTATATATTTTTAAAGGTACTATAACTTAACAAAAACTATATAAATTTGGTATTTCCATGATCGCACTGACACGCAGAATAAAGGTAATGTGTAACTTTCACTGTAAAGTAAAAACTAAACCCATAAGAACATGGCGGAACTGCTGTTTTTTTACAATTCCACCCCATTCTGAATTTTTTTCCAGCTTCCCTGTGCATTACACATAATATTAAATAGTGCATTTAAAAAGTAACATTTTTCCAGTAAAAACTAAGCTCTCATATGGCTGTGTCAATGAAAAAATAAAGAACTTATGGCTTTTTGAATGTGGGGAGGAGAAAAAAAAGGGTTAATCACTTTTTGTTCCATTATTTTTGTGGGAGACAAGGTTACCAAAAAACATAAATTACTGTAATAGTATAGTATCCCAGGTAGAGCCACACAGCCCCCCTCCCAGGTAGTGTCACCCAGCCATCTCCTCCCAGTTGGTGCCAGAGAGCCTCCACTTCCCAGGTAGTGCCACACAGCCAACTCCTCCCAGTTAGTGCCATACAGCCTCCCTCCCTGGTAGTGCCACACAGCCTCCCTCCCTGGTAGTGCCACACAGCCCCCCTCTCTGGTAGTACCACACAGCCTCCCTGTAAGTAGCACCTTTGGGGTTCCGTCTAGGCATGGAATCCCCAGCCAGAGCATTGCCGATGCTCTGGCCGGGGATTTCCGCTTTAGGAGAATCCCCTGACGTCACTGTCCATATATTGGAAGTGTTGTCAGGGGCAACCCCAGAGACATAGTCCTGGGTAGAGCACTACTAGCACTTTGCCTGGGACTCCTGCTCTGCTCCTGACATCACTGTCCATATATGGACAGTGATGTCCGGAGCAGAGCTGAATTTCCGGGCAAAGCGCTAGTGAAGGCTTTGCTCCTGTACTCCAGCTTTGGGGAAGGCCCTGACATCACTGTCCATATATGGCTAGTGATGTCAGGGGCAACCCCAGAGCCAATGTACCAGGCAGAGCGCTACTAGCACTCTGCCTGGAACACTGCACTGCTCCTGACAACACTGTCCAGTGATGTCTGGGGCTTTCCTAGAGACGAAGTCCCGGAGCAGAGCCGCTAGCGCTCTGCCTGGGACTCCTTCTCTCCTCCTGACATCACTGTCCATATATGGACAGTGATGTCAGGTGCTTCCGCAGAGATGGAGTCCCAGAGCAGAGCCGCTTGTAGCACTCTGCCTAGTACTCCTCTCCCTCTGACATCACTGTTCATATATGGACAGTGATGTCAGGGGCTTCCCCAGAGACGGAGTCCCGAAACAGAGCCTCTAACTCTCTAGCTCTCTGCCTGGGACTTCTACTCTCCTAATGACATCACTATCCATATATGGACAGTAGAAAAAAGCAAAGGATTGGAGCAGCACTGTGAACAAATGCCTGACTAGGCTGGTGTAGAGCTTCAAAAATAAAGGAGTAACCTCTCCTTATGTGTTGGATATCCAAAAGAGAGAACGTGAAGCAGCACTCAAATAAAGTGAATTTATCCATGTTGGATGAATAAATTCAATTTATTTGAGTGCTGCTTCACGTTCTCTTTTTTGGACATATATGGACAGTGATGTCAGGGGCTTCCCCACAGACGCAGTCCTGGAGCAGAGCCGTTTGTAGCGCTCAGCCTGGGACTCCTCTCCCTCTGACATCACTGTCCATATATGGACAGTGATGCCG
This sequence comes from Rhinoderma darwinii, assembly GCF_050947455.1. Lineage (NCBI taxonomy): Eukaryota > Metazoa > Chordata > Amphibia > Anura > Rhinodermatidae > Rhinoderma > Rhinoderma darwinii. The sequence goes on from NC_134688.1 coordinate 368,184,990, forward strand.
TGACGACCAAGGTAGTGGGCCCCGGCACTTACCCAGGTTTGCCGGGTGCTGATGCCGGCCCTGACCACAGTGCCACATAACAATGTAAGACACAGAAATACAAGATATTGGCAGCTATACTGCTCTCACCCTTCCCTGAACTCACCAGATATCAGAGATGTGGAGAGGCAGGGGTTAATGGTGTTGAGTCTGCTGTTCTTGCTGCTCTGTACATAGGAGAGGGCGTGGCTAGAAGGTCCTTGCAAATCAGTACCTGCACAGATTTACTGTGATGTGTGTACTAATGTCTGTGTTATCTGCTCACTGAACAGTGAAATTACAGAATTCTGTGTGTAAAATGTGACTGTTGGTGAGCAGATAACACAGAGATCTTTTACACACAGCACAGGACATGCAGCTTCCATTACACTGCACTGCAGTGCAAGGAACTTTGAAGCTCGGAGCTCCAGCTTCTTCACACACTGGCAGCTGTTTGCCTACAGGAGATAAGACGCAGAAGGAGATTAGAGCACAGGTTCTAAGAGAGAAACTGCGTCTTATAGTCCAAAAAATACGGTAATCCAATGATTTTTTTATACCTTTTTTGTACTATTTTTATACACCTATGATTATCCGGTACTCCACCTCTGGGGAAGCCCCTGATATCACTGTCCATATATGGCTAGTGATGTCAGGGGCAACCCCAGAGCCAAAGTCCCGGGCAGAGTGCTACTAGCACTCTGCCTGGAACACTGCTCTGCTCCTGACAACACTGTCCATAAGTGGACAAAGCTCAAAAAAAACCTGTTCCCCTTTTCCCCCCTAAAGCATTTAAAAAAACAATCTAAATAAACATAATTGGTATCGACACGTCCGTAAAGCTCTGAACTATTACAATATATTTTTATTTCACATTATTTTATTTAATTTAAGGGGGAACGCCGTAAAAAATAAAAAGCCAGAATCACAGTTTTTTGGCAACCTCATCTCCCAAAAAAATTGAATAAAAAGTTATCAAAAACGTGCATGTACCCCAAAATTGTATCATTAAGAACTACAGCTCGTTCTGCAAAATATATGCGCTCATACTGCTCAATTGACAGAAAAATAAAAAGTTATGGCTCTTTGGCGACACAAAATAATTGCTATTTTTTACAGTTAGTTTTTTCCTTGTAAGGGTATGTTCACACGGCAGCCTCCGTTACGGCTGAAATTACGGAGCTGTTTTCAGGAGAAAACAGCTTCGCCATTTCAGACGTAAAGGCAAGTGCAGGCGCTTTTCGCTGCGTCCATTACGGACGTAATTGGAGCTGTTTTTCCATGGTGTCAATGGAAAACGGCTCCAATTACGTCTCAAGAAATGACAGGCACTTCTTTGACGGGGCGTCTTTTTTATGCGCCGTCTTTTGACAGTGGCTTGTAAAAAAAATGACGCTTTGGAGCCGTATTTTCGGACGTAATTCGAGGTTAAAACGCCCGAATTACGTCCGTAAATAGGGTGTGTGAACCCAGCCTAAAAGTAGAAAAAATATTTAAAAAAATATAAAAATGTGGTATCGCCGTTATCGTATTGACCCGTAGAATAAATGTGACATGTCATTTTAATTGCATGGTGAATGCCGTAAAAATGAAGAGCAAAAATCTCTGGAGGCATCAATTTTTATTTTTTTTCCACCCCACAAATAATTTTTTTCCCGTTTCCTAGGACATTATATGGTACAATAAGTGGTGCCATGAAAAAATACAACTCATCCCGCAAAAATAAATCCCTCATAGGGTTATATCGATGGAAAAATAAAAAAGTGATGGCTTTTGGAAGGTGAGGAGGAAAAATGTAAAATTAAAGTCTGAAAAATGGCTGCGATGGGAAGGGGTTAATCAGCAACAACAAAGAAATTTGTAAGTAAATTCTCTACTTTTTACAACTGTTAGAGTAAATTATATTGCCAATTATATAGCCAATTTATTTTTATTGTATCATTTATTTAATTTCCTAAATGCACCACAATGCAGAAATCATGAAGATATAAATGTACAGCACCCCTGTTTTTATACATTTGTTTTGTATATCAAACTTATTATTTTAAAACATAATTAATAAATATTGGATTTTATTGTGCAAGTTATCCTATGTCCTGCATGATTCCTTAGAATTGGTGGTGTATTTATACATTCTTTTGGGACTTGTGTTATATGGGAATACTAATTGGCGTTGCTACTTTCCTAACTGGTTGAATTTATAGTTAAAAAAATCCCCAGTATACTCTATAGTAAACAAGCTGCACCAGGGGTTAAATAAAATGTCTGCACTAAGACGACTATCTTTTTAATCATTCCCAGGCATCATTATGTCAAGAAAAACATCATTACATGGTTGGCAGATCTTTTACTGAACTGCAGCTCCAAAAATACAAACCATTTCCCTTCTGACACAAGGTCTCCTGGGAGCCACTCTGAAAGTGCCAATGGTACCAGGATAGACGCCAAAAACCGCATCACTGCCTACAATAGTTCAGCTGTCATCATTTCAACTTTGTACCATCAGCAAGAAATGTGTTTACTTTTTTTAATATTGGGAGCTGCAAAAAATATACAGAACCTGAATGAAATGCAAAATATTATCTGTCATATAAGCCAATAATGGGATATTCCATGCTTGTAACTTGTATTCAATATTTGTTTGTTTTGCCAAAAGGATTTTATTTATGTTTTTTATGTTGATAATTTTTTTATTTTATTTTTTTGCTTTATTTATTTAGTTTGTAGCTTTTCCTTAAAGAGGCTCTGTCACCAGATTTTGCAACCCCTATCTGCTATTGCAGCAGATCGGCGCTGCAATGTAGATTGCAGTAACGTTTTTATTTTTAAAAAACAAGCATTTTTGGCCAAGTTATGGCCATTTTTGTATTTATGCAAATGAGGCTTGCAAAAGTACAACTGGGCGTGTTGAAAAGTAAAAGTACAACTGGGCGTGTATTATGTGCGTACATCGGGGCGTGTTTACTACCTTTACTAGCTGGGCGTTCTGATGAGAAGTATCATCCACTTCTCTTCAGAACGCCCAGCTTCTGGCAGTGCAGATCTGTGACGTCACTCACAGGTCCTGCATCGTGTCGGCCACATCGGCACCAGAGGCTACAGTTGATTCTGCAGCAGCATCAGCGTTTGCAGGTAAGTAGCTACATCGATTTACCTGCAAACGCCGATGTTGCTGCAGAATCATCTGTAGCCTCTGGTGCCGATGTGTCCTCGCTCGTCTGACACGATGCAGGACCTGGGGAAGTGACGTCACAGCGTGATCTCTCGAGAACACGGCTGTGTCTGCACTGCCAGAAGCTGGGCGTTCTGAAGAGAAGTGGATGATACTTCTCGTCAGAAAGCCCAGCTAGTAAAAGTAGTAAACACGCCCCGATGTACGCACATAATACACGCCCAGTTGTACTTTTACTTTTCAACACGCCCAGTTGTACTTTTGCAAGCCTCATTTGCATAAATACAAAAATGGTCATAACTTGGCCAAAAATGCTCGTTTTTAAAAAATAAAAACGTTACTGTAATCTACATTGCAGCGCCGATCTGCTGCAATAGCAGATAGGGGTTGCAAAATCTGGTGACAGAGCCTCTTTAATGTATGGTAAATACTTTACATGTAAATTCTGTACTGTGTTTTTTTTTTGTTTTTTTTTTAAAGCTTAATTTCAATACAAAATGTACATTTTACCAATTTAACAAACTCTATACATCCTACTGCTTATTTTTTCTCAATTTTATTTTAAACCTATACTGTCCAGGCTAGCAATAACGTGCTTACATAAGACAAAGTCAATTGTCTAGAGAAAGTCAATCTTGTTTAATACATACAATAATACCAACTAATTTGCCCCAGATAACAAATAGGATAAAAATAGGGTCTTTACTAAGAAAGACTGTGACCCATAACATATTTTTGACTGGCCCCCTTCCCCCACAACCAACACAACCCCACGACCGCCATCCAATACCACAACCCCCACCGACCTGACAATGAACATTTACCAGTTCTGTGTGCAATGTAAAAATACAGCTAGGCTGGCAAGTGTACTCTTGTTAGTCTTTAGTTACAGGGTTACAAAAATTGGAATAAACAGTTAAAGGGAATGTGCTGAAAATTAAAAAAAAAATATCAAGCAATTTACTTTATTTTATTATGGAGTTTTTTTTGGTTTTTTTTGTGTATATTTTGTTCTTCAACAAAGTGGAAAATATTAAAAATGTAGTAATAATTTGACATGTGTTTGGCTATGTTGGCCACCAGGGGGAGCACTTCCTAGAATTTCAGCAAGGTGAATCAGGCAAACCAACCTGACTTACAACTGCTATAAATGTCAGAGGGAGACTCACTACCCTCCCTATTTTTGGCTAGAAGCCAGGAAAAGGTGTTTTCAAATTGCTAAGCATTTGAAGATCCCATTTTGGGAGTGCTTTTACAATGGCAGCTGGTAGAAGCTACAGGACACACCAAAAGGCTGAGAATGATGAAAGTCAAGAGGGAAGACCCTGTGGTGAATGTCTTATTAGTTGACAGATTCCCACGGCACGTATATTACGCATTTTATGCGCCCAAAAAATGCTTGATTAAGCCTCCCATTTACATCAATAGTAAAGCACGCTGTTAGTACATACAACACACTTTTTTATGTGAGCGTGTTGAAAAAGTGCGTTGCATAAAAAAGAGGCGTCGGGTTCTTTGGTGCGTAAAACGCTTCAAATGTTCCGATAGTCAGTGGGAGTACTAATTATGTGCCAAAAAATTAGCAAAAAGCATGCACAAAACATGCAACAAAAAACCTGCATTTTAAAAAGGGAGAAGACAGAAGTCTTATCCTTTTTTAAGAAGACAAGCGAGAGGCTGTCTCGATGGTGACCCACACAGCGTCAAAAAGCTGCAGGGTTACCAGGGAGAAGACATTGCGCGGGCAGCGCCACCAAACACATACAATAAGTACGGATTGCTACTCAAAAGTGTAATCAACCACATGTAAAATAATACATTCCAATAAAACCGGATGAGACGGCAGTCAGGAAGGCATCGCCCAATGGATAACGAATATGTCCAAAGTTCGATAAACATCACGCTTATGGTCCCCATCGACACAGTCAGGGTATAATAAAAAATTTTCTCAAAATATCTACGTTCTATTGCCAAGTACAAGCATGCATCTTACCATCTTTTCCCAGGACTGGTACTAATCTTCCATAACTGCTTCTATTAGGAGACTAGACTTTGTGGTCACTGACCATTTGATCGACAGATACAGACAGGAGGACAGCATTTGGAGGAGAAGAGGAAATCACACAGGAAAATTACTTCAACCATGTTATATGGCATGTTCTATTATAAGTCATATGATACATTAACACTGAACTTAGACTATAATTATGAGGTAACAACCAACAGATACAACATGCCCTCCCTGTGAATACATACCTTCATTTACCACAATAAAACCGTTCCATATACTATGTTGCACCTAAGACACCTTTATGTTTAATAAACCCTGATAGCTTACAGTATCCAATGCTAGACACCTGTCATAGGCACCAAATACTGCACCCACTTGTGGACTGCTCTGCGGACAGCTACTTCCCACCTTCGGTAGGATGTATTCGGTAGGATGAGTTAAGATGGGACCTGTGGCTCTGGAGGCACAGCTTAAAACCCAATGCAAAATCTTTGACAGAGGCCCCCATCTTCCATATTCTATTTATAATACTGGTATCTTCTTATGGGAAAGAAAGGCTTTTGGGCATCCTGAGACACGAGGGCCCCGGTCTGTCTGTTAGGTATTCCTTCCCTATAGCTACACCGCGTTGTGATGTCATGGATGCTTCTCACTTATAAGTAGCTCTACTAGAAGTGCACTATTTACAAAACGTTTAATTACTAGTTAAGATGGGACCTCTGGTGCCATGAATATTTCTCACCATAACAAAAAGTAGCTCTACTAGAAATACAATCGAAGAAAGGAACTGCAGCTCTCAAGATAATCCAAAGAAGTGTATTTGATTTTGTTATGGTATAAATATACATATATAATGTATTTGGGACCATAAGGAGTGAAATGTTATAAAGGAGAACATGTGTTACAATATAATGGGTATTTTAGAAAGGTTAAGAGAAGAAATAGTTTGCAGATGCTCTGCCGTCCCTTGAAAATTGCAAACAGATGGTGGTCAATCACTTGACCACCCCCCTAAGCATAAAGAAAACCTAAGGGAATACCTGGTGCTCCACCAATGAGCTATATGGGAAAGGAAGATGTAAGGCTTGAACATACAGATGACTCATATGTTATGGAATGTTCTTTGTTCGTCTGATGCTATAAGTATGAACGTTTGTAGTTCAATAAATTAGAAGTATTTTGCGATCACAGAAATTGGCGCCCGAACAAAGACTTGACCAGAAGGACGGCACCCCACCCAGGGGATCTCCCGGGACTAGAGTGGCGACCTCCCGGACGAAGGAACGTGCAGACCACTGCTGCAGCAAGGTAAGAAGACTTAATTCTTACAAACTCTGCTCTGCACCTTCCTGTCTGGTAGGTCACCTTCCCGGTTTCACTCCTGAGGAATAGAGGGGCCACATGAGGGTATTTTTAGTGTAAAAATCTGGTCAAGTCTAAAATAAATCCTACCCTCAGGATAAAGTGCCTGATCTCCATGACAGTATTTGTATGAATGTTGTAGAAACCCAGTTTTGTGTCACAAATGCATTTTAGAATAAGGAAATCGTTTTTGGAAAAAAATTCCGATAATCCGCCAAATTACCAGAAACATGTGTACATGCTTCAGGTGACTACGGGGATTATGATAGGCTAAATTTTAGCCTGGAAATCGAAAATTTTGTGCAGTCCGATAATCCGGCAAAATACCGAGAACGTGTGTACACGATTGGAGTACTTGCGGGGATTATCATGCGCTGATTTTCAGCTCAAAATTCAAGAATTTTCTGCAGTCCGATAAACCGGCATGTCAAATGAACAGCTTGATTTTACGTTTGCCTTGTTATTTGGATTAGGAATATTTGTCATATTACTCTTATGGTGCGGAGGGCACGTACTCGAGTGGTGTCTCAGACGAAGAAAGTAAGCTAGTTATAAAAGGACTGTAAAAGGAAGATTCTCTTGCCAGAGTAGAACGTAAGTACGGAAACTAGAAACTGTCTAAAATAGATGAGAATAGAAGTCATCTGTCAGTAGCTAAAATCTGTAACAAAATACGGGTGTGCCTAAGGCCACCACTTACAGTCACAAGATGGGAAACTTGGTTACCCTCTTTAAAAAGAAGTTTCGAGGGGATAAGTAACTGTCTCAAATAGGTGAGAAAGGAATTCACCTATCAGGAAAATTACCCCCTACATAACTTAGGGTCTGCCCATAGGCGACCACTTATAACTAGGCAACAATGGGGAACTTGGTGTCCCTATTACGAGATGAGCACCCACAAGGACTGACAGCCAAACAGGTAGTGGCGGAAAGAGAGGGAAAGGATGTGACAAAAGGAACGAATCAGTTAATGAAGGCATGTGGAATGGGAAAAGCGGGAAGATTAGATCTGGAAAAATGGAATGAATGTTGTGACACAAAACGTGGATGGTTGAAAGATAAAAAGTTACAGGGGAAAGCAGAAGCATGGAAGAAAAGTGTCAGAAGAAGTAGTACGAGGAGGTTTCAGGGAAACAGAATGTAAAGATAAGTTTTACTACACTTGTTATAATGAAGGTGGTAAACAAGGAAAGGAAAAAGCAAGTAGCCCACCGGGGTATGGGGTAGTCACGACGCAGGGACCAGGGGGATGGACGTGTAGAGTGTGTGGTCAGCAGAATCAAGCATGGAGGGATACTTGTTTTTCATGTGGGGCAGCAACACCAGGAGGGCAAAATCCCCTAGGGATATATCCAGTGGTACCAAAAATGAGTAGCACAAACCCCTTTGCCCCCTCACCTCAACAAGTACCAGAACCATATAAACAAACAATAGGGTTGGCCCCTGTAGTGTTGGCAGGAATAACCCCAGTAACAGGAGGAGCCGAGGGCTCAACGGATGAAAGAGTAGAAACTAGAGCGTATAGAGAGAAAAGGGAAAAAGAGGAGGCAGAAGAGAAAGAGGAAAGGGAAAGACATCAGCGTAATATGGATCAGGCAGAAGCAGCAAGGAAGCTTCCCGAGTCAAAAGATACGACGCAAGCATTAGAAAACGTGGGAAAAAGGTTACAAGTGTTGACAGACCTGTTTGCGACTGAAGCTGACAAGAATTTTAATAAAGATAAGGAACATAAATATAAGCCATGGAACCCTAGGGATGCGTTGACTTTAGTTCAGAAAGCCCCCGACCCGGAGACAGAGCCTGTCCCTTTTTGGAGATATATAGAACAAATTCAGAAAATGTATTCAGCAACATGGGAAGACTTAGTGCAGCTCATACATACCAAAATGGGAATCTATAGCTCTACAGTCATGGACCACAGCAGCGCCCGGTAGCATATTATTCAGCTAGACTAGACCCTGTGGCCCGAGGTTCCCCATCATGTGTGAGAGCTATCATTGCTGTAAATTCAATGTTAAACAAGGCCTCAGATTTGGTCCTAGAATTTCCAGTCCAAGTTTTTGCACCACATGATATTACTGCTATTCTTACTCAAGTACAGCCGAAGCACTTGTCAACAGCAAGACATTTGAGATTAACCTGTGCACTTCTTCTTCCTGAGCAGGTTACTTTACACCGCTGTACTACATTGAACCCAGCTACCTTACTGCCTTTGGAGCAAGGGGGAGAAGACGTAGGTAAAGTATGGTCACAATTTTTGCCTGAAACTGATGAACATGATTGTATGGCCCTTATGGCCCAGGAAACAGTGGGGTTTGCACATGTAAAAGATACCCCACTCCAAAACCCAGACCTAATACTCTTTGTGGATGGTTCAAGGTATTTTGTAGGAGGATCTTTTCTTACAGGATATGCAGTAACCACCGAAGATGTAGTCCTAGAAGCAGCCTCCTTACCAGCGTCCCGCTCAGCACAAGAAGCGGAGCTTAAGGCCCTGGCAGCAGCATGCCAACATGCAGAAGGAAAGACAGCAAATATCTACACTGACTCTCGATATGCTTTTGGCATTGCACATGACTATGGCCCTATATGGAAGGCTAGACAGTTTTTGACCTCTGCAGTTACACCTGTAAAGAATGCAGACTTTGTAAAATACTTGATGGAGACCCTGATGTTACCCACAGAAGTAGCAGTAGTAAAAATTAAAGCTCACACTAAGGTGAGTTCACCAGAGACAAAAGGAAATGCTTTGGCAGACCAAGCCGCAAAAGCAGCAGCCTTAAAGCCAGTAGGTCCAGTAACAGTTATGATGTACCAACATCCTGAAGACTCCGTGGTCAACATCAGCCCCACAATACTACAAAATCTGCAAAACCAAATATCCAAAGAAGAAATAACTAGATGGCAGAATCAGGGAGCTACCCTGAGAGCGGATGGACTATGGCAACAACAAAATAAGCTGTGTCTGCCACAAACAATGTTCCCTATGATGGCACAGGTAACGCATGGACAGACACACCAGTCAAAAACAGCAATGATGGACTTGGTTAACAAAACCTGCTATGCTCCAGGGTTTAGCACTGTAGCGAGTAAGTTTGTACAAGGGTGTATGGTATGTGCCACCAATAACGTGGGGAGAACAGTGAAAGTGCCACAAAAACACACCCCAAAGCCAATTTACCCATTCCAGAGACTACAGATAGACTATATTCAATTACCAAAAGTCGGTACCTATGAGTATGTGCTTGTTTGTATTGATCTCTTTTCAGGATGGCCAGAAGCATTTCCAGTAACCAAAGCTACAGCCGTAGCCACAGCAAAGAAACTGATCAACGAGGTGGTGTGCAGATATGGAATTCCAGAGGTGATCGAGAGCGACAGAGGAACTCATTTTACGGGTGAAATCATGAACCATGTGTTGTCAGCTCTAGGCATAAGTCAAGCCCTACATACACCATACCATCCACAGAGCAGTGGGAAGGTTGAGAGACTAAATGGGACTCTTAAATTGAAAATCCAAAAAGCAATGGTAGACACCGGGAAACCATGGACCGAGTGTCTACCATTAGCCTTGTTCTCAGTAAGATACACTCCAACAAAAAGAACAGGTCTCAGTCCATATGAGATCTTATTTGGATCGGCTCCCAGATTAGGATGTTATTTTCCACAGGTGCTCCAAATGCAGTATGGTAGACTAACAGATTATGTATCAACGCTGAACAAACAATTGACCAAGGTGCATGCACAAGTCTTTGCTTCCATTCCAGATCCTGATTCAGTTGAAGGGACGCATAAGTTAGAACCGGGAGATTGGGTGGTCGTTAAGAGACACGTGAGGAAAAGACTAGACCCAAGATTTGACGGACCGTTTCAAGTCCTACTCACAACAAGCACCTCAGTGAAGCTCGAAGGAAAGGCAAGCTGGATTCACGCCAGTCATTGTAAAAAGGTTCTTCAGCCAGAAGAATGAAGATCTTTGCAGTTGTTGCGGCGGTTGTTGCGTGTGCTCTTATACAAAAAGGCAGAACTGCTACTCCTGTACACGTAATCAGTACAGAATCACTGGAACAGTTCAGGACAGGGTGGGCGAATGCCACAGTGGATAGAAAGCAGGGTAACTACACCTGTAAGGCCAATGCCCCGTGTTATACTACAAATGTGACTACAACCGAAGGGACTTGGAAAAAAGGACCACATGGAGGGACTGTGTACCTTCACATAGACAAAACAGCCAACATTAGCATACAAGAATAGACGCCGGGGCTGTTGCTTTGTTGTTATGAACCAGATTTACAGTATCTACAGAAATATACAACCAGTAAAAATAGAAACGAAATTATAAATAAGACTTATGAAAGATGCAACAAGGAGAGGCTCAACTCTACGATTGTAATAAAATAAACTGATGGGATGATATTATGTATGAATAATAGCGAAATAAGAAATAGAATATATTTTGTATTCTTGATAACAATTTTAAGAGATAGTTTTAAGCCACATATAACGGTACAAAGTCTGGAAAGAATCCCACACACTTGTAAGAGCGCTGTAACCCAACAGCAGAAAAAGAATGTACACTTCAATATTTCCTTCCCTGAATCTCCCAGCTGTCATAGACAAAAAAGAGAATGGTATGACATGCTATTAGGAGGGGTAGGAACGGGATTAGGAGTATTGAATGGTATACAGTTAGAAACAGTTATGAACAAATTAAACTCAGTGGGAGATGACACATCTACTGCATTAAGGATAGGTGCGTCATGGTTACCTACTACCTTTGAATTACAGCAAAAAGGGTTAGCTATAGATGAACTGTTTCTAAATGTTTTTAATGAAAGTATGCTAACCGAATATAGAACATTACAGAATGTATCAACTTTTGTAAATTGGACAGTATGTACGCTTAAAACGATGTGGCAACAAGAACAGATGAATAATTTTAAGAATAAATTGTTTAGTAGTCATGTTAGGCAATGGACAGACATTCTGCCCATAGGAAAGAGAAATGATACGTGGTTATTGTTACAGCCTGAGTATACTGAGTGTACACCTAAATGGTGTGCAGGAAGACTAATAGCATTTAATGTGAAAAATCCTACTCTATTATGCAAATTTATTGTTATGCCAATGGTAATGATTGATCCGGTGAAATTATTAGGACAATATTGGATGCCGGAAATGAAAGGAACACACATAGATTCTCAAAATAAGACAAGGAATATAGATTTGTGCCAGTTAACAGAGCAAGGATATGTATGTAATCAACAGTCAGGGATATATGAACCCTGTCTAATGCAGCACCAGGATAATGTATGCGCACTCACTATAATCCCAGAAGCTAACCTACAGGTTTATATTGAAGTAGGTCCACAGCATGTATGTTTAATAACTAACAACAAGCAGACCCTTAGCCAGTTTAAACTCACAGGACCATTTTCAGGATGTCTATACAATGTGACGCATTTGACTTGGGGGAACCAAACTATAGTGTTCCTGCCTACTTTAGAAGAAATAATGTCCACTATATGGGTACCTGAACCTTTGCCCTATGGAAATTTTAGTTTATCTTTAGACGAATTGAAAAAGGTGTTACAACGATCAGGAGAAGTTGAAAAACTAATCCAAGCCCATAATGTAACTCTAAGTAGGGTGAAAATATTGGCTACAATAGCAGCTAGGGAAGTGATACATTTGTCATCAGCAATTAAAGATGCTAGTGCCCATCACTGGTATGACGTTTTTACAGGATTCTCACCTACAGCTACTAAAATATTACATGTGCTTTTCCAACCATTGATTTGTTTAATGATATTACTTGTATTGCTTACATGTTTTAATTGTTATGCATTTTGTAAAATAAGGGAAGCATTCAATCAGAGGCCTATACATTATGATGAAAGAATGTTGTGAGATTACCCCACCTACATACCTGTGTGAATCAAGTGAAGAAATGGATCGAAGCCTTGCTATCCGGAGATAGAAGTAGCATTTGAATTTAGGTGTTGGTAAAATCACAAAAGGAGGGATTGTTATGGTATAAATATACATATATAATGTATTTGGGACCATAAGGAGTGAAATGTTATAAAGGAGAACATGTGTTACAATATAATGGGTATTTTAGAAAGGTTAAGAGAAGAAATAGTTTGCAGATGCTCTGCCGTCCCTTGAAAATTGCAAACAGATGGTGGTCAATCACTTGACCACCCCCCTAAGCATAAAGGAATCCTAAGGGAATACCTGGTGCTCCACCAATGAGCTATATGGGAAAGGAAGATGTAAGGCTTGAACATACAGATGACTCATATGTTATGGAATGTTCTTTGTTCGTCTGATGCTATAAGTATGAACGTTTGTAGTTCAATAAATTAGAAGTATTTTACCTTGAGAAACGTCTCAGTGTATCTGTTACTTCTCCGAGCAGCTCGTCCTACCTATCGATTTGAACCTGCATGGAGATCAAGGCGTAAAGTGACCCCATTGCGTTCACAATTTACTCACCAAGCATAAAAACACTTGCAACGTTTCAACCCAATGGGTTGAAATGTTGCAAGTGTTTTTATGCTTGGTGAATAAATCAAATACACTTCTTTGGATTATCTTGAGTCCTGCAGTTCCTTTCTTCGATTGCATATTGATTGTCTCCCTTGGACCTGGGATTCTTTGCTGCGTGCACCACACATGTTTGTGTAGTTGTCCTTTCACACTGAAGAATTTTTTGTGGCTGTGCTGCTGTATTGCTGAATATCTCCTACTAGAAGTACACTATTTACCATAGGTTGTATTGAGCATGGGCATTGGAGGGCTGTGGGTGAACAGAACATAGTGCCCAGGCTGTAAAAGTTAAGATGAGCTACTACTGGTATTAACTTCTTTGCGCATGTAAAGTTGATCAAGGCCTTTGGATGAATTAGTACAACCATAAAAATGAAGATACAGGGGTGTAGCTCTAGGGGATGCAAAGGTAATAGTTGCACTTTGGCCTCGGTGCTTGAGGGGATCCAAAGACATCTCTGGCTCTTAAAAAGGCACCAGTATTACAAATGCACATGGCAGGTGGGACCCAATTACAGATTTTGCAATGTGGTACAGGAGCTTCATGTTATGTATCTGTAAGGAGTAAATAAAATTGTTACCAATGCTACTATTCTCTGTGCAAGAATGAAACCTAGGAAATGTCCTGCAGTGTTTTGGCTGGATCCAGTTGATCAATAGTGTATTGACTTTTAACAAGCTTATTTGTTTATCCAGTGGATATCCAGATACATTTCTTAGTGTTTAGAGTCTGTATGTTAATGCTAATATTACAACAGCTAGACTAATCATTACATTTTGTCTACGGAGAATATAAATGGAGCAAGTCCTCTGTTTGTAGTTTATTGTTTATTTGGTTTCTCTAATTTGTTAACATAAAATATGCACGTAAAAGCCATAAAAAACGTAGCTGTACAAAGTCTCCCAAGCTGCATTCATTCTGCTATATATTCAAGAAATATAGTGGGAGATTTGTAAAACCCAGTACAATGGAAAACAGTGTGGAGAAAGCACATTAACACCTGCGCTGCTGCAGACATTTTTCAGATTTTCCTTTTAATTTTTTCCTCCCCACCTTCCAAAAGCCATAAACTTTTTTATATTTCAGTAAATAAAGCTGTATGAGGGCTTGTTTTTGTGGGACGAGTTGTAGTTTTTCATTGCACCATTTATTGTATATATAATGTATTGGAAAACTGAAAAAAAAATCCTTGTGGGGTGGAATAGTAAAATAACAGTGATTCCTCACTCTTTTGGGGGGTTTTGTTTTTACGGCGTTCACCATGCAGTAAAAACGTCATGCTAACTTTATTTTGCGGGTCAATATGATTATGGCGGTACCAAATTTATGTTTTTTTTTAAATGTTTTACTACTTTTACAAGGAGAACTAATTGTTAAAAATAAAATTTGTGTTTTGTCATCATATTCTGAGAGCCATAACCTTTTTACAGTTAGGTCCAGAATTATTTAGACAGTGACACAAGTTTTAACATTTTAGTTGTTTACCAAAACATATTGAATATACAGTTATATAATCAATATGGACTTAAAGTGCAGACTCTCAGCTTTAATTTGAGGGTATTCACATCCTAATTTGAGGAAGGGTTTAGGAATTACAGCGCTTTGATATGTAGCTGAGTCTTTTTTAAGGGACCAGAGGTGATTGGACAATTATCTCAAAAGCTTTTTTATGGGCTGCATGGGCTATTCCCTTATTAATCTATCATCAATTAAGTAGGTAAAAGGTCTGGAGTTGATTCCAGGTGTGGCAATTTGCATTTGGAAGCTGTTGCTGTGAACCCACAACATGAGGTCAAAATAGTTCTCAATGCAAGTGAAACAGACCATCGTTAGGCTGAAAAAATTAAGAAATCCATTAGAGAGATAGCAAAATTTTTAGGCGTGGCCAAATCAACAGTTTGGTACATTCTTGAAAAAAAAGAAAGCTCACTGGTGATCTCGTGAACTCTAAAAGGCCTGGACGTCCACGTGAGACAACAATAGTAAATGATCACAGAATCCTTTTTATGGTGAAAAAAAAACCATCGCAACATCTACCCAAGTGAAGAACACTCTACTGGAAGTAGATGTATTAGTATCTAAGTCTACCATAAAGAGAAGACTTCATGAGAGCAAATACAGAGGGTTCACCCCAAGGTGCAAACCTTTAATCAGCCTCAAAAATAGAAAGGCCAGATTAGACTTTGCCTAACAACATCTAAAGAAGCCAGCCCAGTTGCCAGTTGTGGAACAGCATTCTTTGGACAGGTGAAACAAAAGATCAACTGTACCAGAATGATGGGAGGAAGAAAGTATGGAGAAGGCTTGGAACGGCTTATAATCCAAAGCACACCACATCCTCTGTAAAACATGGTGTAGGCAGTGTAATGGCATGGGCATGCATGGCTGCCAAAGGCACTGGGTCTCTAGTGTTTATTGATGATGTGACTGAAGACAGAAGCAGCCGGATGAATTCTAAAGTGTTCAGGGATATACTTTCTGTTCAGATTCAACCAAGTGCACAAGGTTGATTTGACATCGCTTCACAGTACAGATGGACAATGACCCAAAACATACTGCGAAAGCAACCCAGGAGTTTTTTAAGGCAAATAAGTGGAATATTCTACAATGGCCAAGTCAATCACCAGATTATCTCAACCCGATCGAGCATGCATTTCACTAGCTTAAGACAAAACTTAAGGCAGAAAGACCCACAAACAAGCAACAACTGAAGACAGCTGCAGTAAAGGCCTGGCAAAGCATCACAAAGGAGGAAACACAGCGTTTGGTGATGTTCATGGGTTCTAGACTTCTAGTTTCTAGTTTCTATTAGTACCATTTTGGGGTAAATGAGACTTTTTGATCACTTTTTATTTAATTTTTCGTGGGAGATGAAGTGACTAAAAAATAGCGATTCTGGTGTTTTAAGTTTTTGGTTTCTTTATGGTGTTCACCGTGCAGGTTAAATAATAATAATAATAATATATTGTAATAGTTTGGACTTTTTTACGGACATAGTGATACTAATTTTGTTTAATTTGTAAAATATTTGACATTACTTTAGAGGAAAAATGGGAACATTTGTGTTTTTTGAACTTTTAATGTATATTTCTTTTACATTACTAAAAACGTAATTAATCTTTTTATCACACATTTTATTAGTCCTCGCAGGGGACTTGAACCAGCGATTTTTAGATTACTGCTACAATACACTACAATATTAATGTATTACAGTATATTTTCATTTTCACAGGCTTAACAGAGGCAGAGTGAAGGCAGACCTGGGGGCCTTCATTTGTCATCTGGTTTGCAATGACAACCATTGGCAGCCCACGATCGCGTCGCAGGGGGCTATGAGCTGTCAGATGAGGAACGCCCACTTTTTCTAACGCCTTAGATGCTGCGGTCGCAATTTACTATGGCATTTAAGGGGTTAAACAGCCAGGAACAATGCAATCGCTGTTCCTGGCCATTAGTCCCGAGTGTTAGGTGTAATACCCAGCTGACACTGGCAGTGTATGGAGCCTGGTCCATACTTCACACTCTGCAACAGGACGTACTATTACGTCATGGTACGTCATGTAATGCATTAAGAAAATATAGACAGATTCCTATTGCCAGTTCTCCTGACTTGTTACTTATTATGTATTCATTTTCTGTTGCTTATATAGTGCCAACATATTCCACATCGCTGTACAGAAATTGTAATCCTGTACATCGATTCTTCTCCCCAATGAGGCTTACAATCTGATTTCTCTGCCTCAGACACATACACACTAGGAATGATTTCATAAGAAGCCAATTACCACATCGGTACTGTATGTTTTTGGAGTGTGGGAGAAAACCACATATTTACTACCTTTATACAGTTTTTGCCCTTGGTTGGATTCAAACTCAGGACCCCTGGACCCCCATTTTTTTTAGTTGAGAATGTGCCCGTTCCAAAGTCTACTGACCCAGCACTTGTTCCTGGACTCTGTGCTGTGTTGTAATTCTGTATTTTTTTACTTTCTGATGTTGATGGCCTGGCCGTATGGTCACCACACTTTCCCTGCCAATGAACTTTAAGGGTATGTTCACGCACACTAATTACGGACGTAATTCGGGCATTTTTGCCCAGAATTACGTCCGAAAAATGCGCCTCGATAGCGTTGACAAACATCTGCCCATTGAAAGCAATGGGCTGACGTTAGTCTGTTCACACGAGGCGTATATTTACGCGCCGATGTCAAATGACGGCTCGTAAATGGACGCCCGCGTCAAAGAAGTGACCTGTCACTTCTTGGGGCGTAATTGGAGTTGTTATTCATTGACTCCAATGAAAAGCAGCGCCAATTACGTCCGTAATGGACGCGGCGTTCAAGCGCCTGCACATGCCGTTACGGCTGAAATTACGGGGATGTTTTCTCCTGAAAACATCCCCGTAATTTCAGCCGTTACGGACGCTGTCGTGTGAACATACCCTAAGCTTTTCTGGATAATTCTTCTGCTGAGAAACTGAAACAGACTTTTGCTGGCCTGTAATGTTGACATGATTGCATGCCCCTGACTCCTTGCCTGGACCTAAGAACCCGTCAATATTCGATATTTGTCAATACCATTTATGTTTAAGTCTGTTAAGCTCTGTGTGTTTTATAAAATTGATACACTGGCCATTATTCTTAAGCAACCAGGTGAAGGAGGACATTACACTAATATGGGGAAACTGTAACCGTAATAGTCCTTATGATTTTCACCTTTCAGATCACCATGTTTCCTTAGATTTCTGTTTGTACCACCATATGTTTGCATTCTTCCTATTTTTCCAATGTGCTTCCTAATTATTGCTGAATAAACATAAAAATTATTAAATATTATTTTTTTTGCTAAAACCAGAAGTAAACATAAAAATGGGGAGGAATAATGGGTTTTTCCTTTATACAGTTCCTCCCTTTAGGATCCACTTCTGGCTTTGGTTACAAAAATGCTTTAAAAACTGCCTCCATTTGTTTTCAATTAGTATATAATCAAGCTGGTTCTTATCTATCTTGAATACTTTTTGTAGGTCTAAACCAAAGAGAGAAGTGAACTATTAAAGAAAATAGTGAAAAAAATACACAAGGTGCACAACCAGATTAAAAGTGGGATAAAGATGCGTGAATAGTTCTGCTGACCTGATCATGTTGTGCAAGAAGCACAACGTCCAATGAAGCCTTCCTCTCAGATAGTGCTGCAGCCTGGGTCTCAATCCGGACGACTTGCGTCCAGAGCACGATAATAATAGCAATAATAATAATAATCGTATTGTACCCTTGATGCTGCCTGTTGTCCAATTTATTCATATAGAAAGTCTTAAATAGAAAGTCTTAAGACAACTAGTAAATACAAAAGATTTATTGTGCATAAAAGCTACGCTCTTCGAAGCCGGACCAGCTTCTTCCTCAGGCTTAACACATAACAGACCGTTTCCACAATTTTAAGATATTATACCGTAGGATAAAAAAAATGCCAAACTGCTACATCACAATCAGAGTGTCAATGGGTTAAAGGTCACAGTTTGTGTTTTTTTTAAAAAAATGCTTGTTGCACAAACTAATGCATTCAATAAAATTGTTTTGGGAAAGGTGGATATAACGTATCTCCTAAGAAGTCAGTAGCCTAAGATGTTTTGTTAAACATCCAGCTTATTCCCACAATTATGTTCACAGTGTGGTATGACTAATTTTGGGAGAGTGCTCCTACATGATTACACTACAGACCACGGCAAGGACCACTACCACGATCTTTAAGTTTCAGCCACAACAAAATGGATATGCCTATCACACTCGGATATCCCTGCTGTGAACTGCCACATCATGAAGCAGATCCCCTGCATACCCCTCCACTTGCATTTCATTTCAAGACCATATCTCCGCATTCATTTTTTAGAATGAATCCTTTTTTTATATCCCCCATCTGCGATTTTAGTAAGCTTCTAGTGCTATGTGGTTAGCCTAAGGAAGAAGTCGGACTGGATCCAAAATGCATAGCTGTTATGCACAATAAATCTTTTGTATTTACTAGTTGTCACAAAGACTTTGTATACAAATAAATTGGACAACAGGCAGCATCAAGGGTACAATCCTATTCTTCTATATTTTATTTGGTTTAAAGAGAGAAGTGAGTCTCTATTTGAAAAGATTTAACATGTAGATTAGGGGCCCATCTGAATGAGGTTGCCTTGTTGTAGAAGGTGGGATCACACAATTTTATTAGAATGTGCTCTAAAAACCCTTATATTTCTAAGTATAGTAAATATAGTAGTGATTCAATTTAAAACAGTTTAAATATTAAATCCTGGCATATATCTTAGTGCCCTCAGGATGCTGCTCCATATATCCATATATGTTTGTTTGCCTTCGCGTTGCATTGCACATCAGTACCTGCCAATTTATTTCACTTGGTTAGGAGCTGCCTGTAAGGGGGGTAATTTGACTTTTGCTAATGTGACTGTTACCACTGTTTTCCTCCTTGTTACTGTTTGTATGTTGTCTTTGCTTAAAATTAGTACTGTAATTGTTAACGATCTGCCAGGCACAGCTTCTGTATCCACGCCCATAGGTAATCAGTCTGCACCTGCTTCTATGTCTGTGAGACTGACTCCATCTTCCACCACTCAGGATGGCAGGCTTAGGAGTGGGAGAGCCTATCACAGCCTGGCCAGACGGAGCTAGCTCCTGCCCTCTGTCTATTTATACCTGCCTTTCCTGTTCCTCCTTGCTTGTGATTCTTCTCTGTTGGTTTCCTGGCCCTTCTGCAGCTTCTTGAACTACTTTTCCCTGCTTCGTATTGACCCTGGCTTACTGACTACTCTCCTGCTCTGCGTTTGGCACCTCGTACTCTCCTGGTTTGACTCGGCTCGTTTACTACTCTTGTTGCTCACGGTGTTTCCGTGGGCAACTGCCCCGTTTCCCTTTGTTCTGTGTTTCCTTGTCTGGTTGTCTGTCGTGCACTTACTGAGTGTAGGGACCATCGCCCAGTTGTACCCCGTCGCCTAGGGCGGGTCGTTGCAAGTAGGCAGGGACTGAGTGGCGGGTAGATTAGGGCTCACTTGTCTGTTTCCCTATCCCTGTCATTACAGTAATATTAGCAATCCCCACTTGATGCCATACAGAAAAGGACCAGGAGGAAGTAATATATGGAAACTGATATCAGGAAGCAGTGTGTGGCTGAAGCCTCATGTAGTGCCTGAGGAGCCTGTTTAGCTTAGCCAAGCAGGTGTAGGCCCCAAGGAGTAGGCCCAAGTAATGAAAGTTAGAGCCTAAAGTGTGTTCCCTGACACCGCATTAGATGCCAGAGGTGCCTGGGTGAAGTAGTGCAGCGAGTTCTTAGACTAGCCCATGGGAGACTGTGGGTGTGAGCTGATGACGGGGACCTGGATATCCTGAGGGCCAGAGACTAACTGCACAGCATGTCTGCAGTATTGTCACTGAGGATGTACTGAAGAACTGATACAAAGAAAGTCTGTGATAGATTATGGAAGCGATTGCTGTATCAGTGTGGGCTGAGGAAGCACCAGCCCAGAGTTAGAGTCAAGCGCATAGTAAGATACAGGCTGGCCTGACACCTAGCAAAGGGACTGGGGATCTAAGTCCAATGGTGTGAGGGGACTGGGGAGCTGCAGAGGGACAGTAGCAATCCAACTTGGCTCTTGGAAGAAAGCAAAGCAATTAAAAGTTGTCCTTAATCCTGGGTAAAAAGAAGATTGAAGTAGTGCATAGTTTGCTGAAAGTTATAGCTAACCTGTGTGAAGCTGAAGTTACCCATATGAAGTTACTGCTGTTACCCCCCTTTTAACACGGTATTGGACAAGAAATGTGGTGATTACTCTGTGACCTGGGACCATACTCCTATTGAACAAATTATTGTGTGATATGTACATTCCACACTCACAGTCGCAGGTGTTCAGGCAATCCGTGAAAAGTAGTGGAGTAGTGGGCACGAGAACCCACAGAGGTGGAGCGTTCCCAAATGCTAACTGACTGCTGCAATCCCATGAGAAATAACGTGGCGGGGCAGGCTGTGATAGAGAGTAGACTCTTGGAGACACATAGCAGCACAGTAGTTCGGACATAAAGGGGTTTATCGAGATCCCCTAAAAAAAAAAAACTCAGCAAAACACTCATCCCAACATGATGAGACCATTTGTATAAAAAAAAAATGTTTTTATTGCTGACCTGCAGTTGCAGGGCATGTTTGTTTACTCAGCTGAGCTTAGAGTTCCCATAATGCCTTGCACTCTGTAAGCAGCTTGTAGTAGGCTCCTCACTCTATTTCATGACTAGCTCTTCACTCCCGCTTGTCATAGTACAATAGATTGTGCTTTAACCGCTCATGTATAAAACAAGAAGAGTACAGCAGAAAGAGACTAAACGCCCCTGAAATGAGAGTTCACTAGTGACATGCCCTATACTGGCCTAGGACTATCAGCTCCTAGCCCCACGTGAATAGTAAATGGGACGTCACCAACGCCGGAAGAAAATATGGTGCCACAGCTCACGTGAGACGCGGCTGGATCACAGAATGGGTACACTTTTAAAAATCTAGGTCTATTAAAACAGTAAATGTCTCCTAGGAGTTAGGCTAAGTGAGAGAAAAAAAAATACCCAGAGAACCCACTTTGGCACAACCTGACTAATGGACTCCTGTGTAGTCAACATCCCTGACCCTGTATCTTTGACCACTCTGTTTGTTCATGCCACTTGTCTTTAATAAAATCTGTTAAATTTGCAACATCTGTATCGTTCTAAGGAACCCTTGCTACATTATCACTCACTTTGTATATTGCAAAACACTGTACAGAACTGCCCTATGGGAACTTGGTTAATTATTGTTGTTATTATTATATGCAATGAAGAAAAAGATGAATAGCTGTCTTTTAATTTACCTTTGTTCCAAGAAAAATACATATTTAGTCCATTTCCACACTGAGCTGTACATGTACTGAACAGGCAGCATGTACTTACTGCACAGTAGCATAAATGTCGGGTGCGGTAATGGCGGGGGCTCAAGAGTTGTGACCAGTAGTAACCTAGCCTTTTTATCCCATAGATGACACAGTCAATAGCAACCATGGCACCTAAGGGTGCAAACAATGAGTTTCCTTTGTTATCCCATTGGCAGCCCTCGCAATGCGTCCACAAAGTCAACATTGGTTAATTATATCTAATTGAATATACATTTAGATGATTTCACCTTTTTCTAAACAATGACTAAGATTTGCTTTAGAATTGTAATAATAATGTTAATGACTTATTTACATCTTCATGGTACAGGTAATTTTGTTCACAATGATCAACAAAGAAAAAAAAATATAGATGTGTATCACATGATCTCTTAACAGTCTAATATCTGTGAAACAAAGCGTTGTTTCAGAAATAATAAAATTTTGCAGGTTTTTTTCCCACTTTTGTGCGCTACAGTAGTATCCTTAACCCCTTAATGACCGGGCCTGTTTGGGCCTTAATGACCAAGCCAGATTTGTTAAATCTGGTATGTGTGACTTTATCAGAGAATAACTCTGTGAAAGTTTTGAATATACAAGTAATTCTGACATTGTTTTTTCGTCACATGTTGTACTTTATTTTAGTGGTAAAAGTAGACTGATACGATTTGCGGAAATTAATAAAAAAATAGAAAAAATGAAGAAATTTAGTAAAAATTATAATTTTTCCCTCTTTTTAACGGCAATATGTCACATATTTACATACATACAGTACAATTTTTTTTATTAAATATATATTTCCATCTCTTTACTCTATTTTGGCAGCACTTTTGAAAAAAAAAAATTTTTTTTGAGCAATTTAGAAGACTTACAAGTTTAGTAATCATTTTATACATTTTGAAGTACATTTGGTTTTCCTGCACCAAGCCAGGTTTTCAGAGGCTCATAGGTGTCAGAATGGTGGAAACCTCCACAAGTGACCCCATTTTGCAAACTACACCCCTTAAGGTATTTATTAAGGGGTGTTGTAAGTATTTTGACCCCACAGTTTTTTTGTAAGAATTCATGCAAAGCAGGCGTAAAAAAATATAATCTCACTTTTTTCATAAAAGTATCACTTTGAAGACCGATTTCTTTGTAAAGCGACCATGAGAATGAAGAAACACACCCCAAAATCTATCACCCTGTTTCTCCTGTTTTCAAAAATGCCCACATTGTGACCCTAATGCATTGCCTGGACACACGGCAGGGCCCGAAAGGAAGGGAACACCCGGAGACTTTCAGGTCTCATATTTTGCTTGAAAATGTTTTAGGCCCCATTGTATATTTGGAGAGGTTTTGAACTACCAGAACGATAGAAACTCCCCATAAACGACCCCATTTAGAAAACTAGACCCCTTAAGGTATTTATCTATGGGTGTACTGAGTATTTTGACCCCACAGTTTTGCTAAATGTAATGCATAGCAGGTGAAAAAAAAAAATAAATCACTTTTTCCATAAAAGTATCACTTTGAAGACCGATTTCTGTGTAAAGCGACCATAAGAATGAAGAAACACACCCCAAAATCTATCACCCTGTTTCTCCTGTTTACAAAAATGCCCACATTGTGACCCTAATGCATTGCCTGGACACACGGCAGGGCCCGAAAGGAAGGGAACACCCGGAGACTTTCAGGTCTCATATTTTGCTTGAAAATGTTTTAGGCCCCATTGTATATTTGGAGAGGTTTTGAACTACCAGAACGATAGAAACTCCCCATAAACGACCCCATTTAGAAAACTAGACCCCTTAAGGTATTTATCTAGGGGTGTACTGAGTATTTTGACCCCACAGTTTTGCTAAATTTAATGCATAGCAGGTGAAAAAAAATAAAAAATCACTTTTTCCATAAAAGTATCACTTTGAAGACCGATTTCTGTGTAAAGCGACCATAAGAATGAAGAAACACACCCCAAAATCTATCACCCTGTTTCTCCTGTTTTCAAAAATGCCCCCATTGTGACTCTAATGCATTGCCTGGACACACAGCAGGGCTTGAAAGGAAGGGAGCAACCGGAGGCTTTCAGGACTCATATTTTGCTTGAAAATGTTTTAGGCCCCACTGTATATTTGGAGAGGTTTTGAACTACCAGAACGATAGAAACTCCCCATAAACGACCACATTTAGAAAACTAGACCCCTTAAGGTATTTATCTAGGGGTGTACTGAGTATTTTGACCCCACAGTTTTTTGCTAAATTTAATGCATAGCAGGAGAAAAAAAATAAAAAATCACTTTTTCCATAAAAGTATCACTTTGAAGACCGATTTCTGTGTAAAGCGACCATAAGAATGAAGAAAAACACCCCAAAATCTATCACCCTGTTTCTCCTGTTTTCAAAAATCCCCCCATTGTGACTCTAATGCATTGCCTGGACACACAGCAGGGCTTGAAAGGAAGGGAGCACCCGGAGGCTTTCAGGACTCATATTTTGCTTGAAAATGTTTTAGGCCCCACTGTATATTTGGAGAGGTTTTGAACTACCAGAACGATAGAAACTCCCCATAAACGACCACATTTAGAAAACTAGACCCCTTAAGGTATTTATCTAGGGGTGTACTGAGTATTTTGACCCCACAGTTTTTTTCTAAATTTAATGCATAGCAGGTGAAAAAAAATAAAAATCACTTTATCCATAAAAGTATCACTTTGAAGACAGATTTCTGTGTAAAGCGACCATAAGAATGAAGAAACACACCCTAAAATCTATCACCCTGTTTCTCCTGTTTTCAAAAATGCCCCCATTGTGACCCCAATACATTTCCTGGACACACAGCAGGGCCCCAAAGGAAGGGAACACCCGGAGGCTTTCAGGACTCCTATTTTGCTTGAAAATGTTTTAGGCCCCACTGTATATTTGGAGAGGTTTTGAACTACCAGAACGATAGAAACTCCCCATAAACGACCCCATTTAGAAAACTAGACCCCTTATTGTATTTATCTAGGGGTGTAGTGACTATTTTGACCCCACAGTTTTTTTCTAAATTTAATGCATAGCAGGTGAAAAAAAAAAAAAATCACTTTATCCATAAAAGTATCACTTTGAAGACAGATTTCTGTGTAAAGCGACCATAAGAATGAAGAAACACACCCTAAAATCTATCACCCTGTTTCTCCTGTTTTCAAAAATGCCCCCATTGTGACCCTAATGCATTGCCTGGACACACAGCAGGGCCCCAAAGGAAGGGAACACCCGGAGGCTTTCAGGACTCCTATTTTGCTTGAAAATGTTTTAGGCCCCAATGTACATTTGGAGAGGTTTTGAGCTGCCAGAACGATAGAAACTCCATATAAATGACCCCATTTAGAAAACTAGACCCCTTAAGGTATTTATCTAGGGGTATAGTAAGTATTTTTACCCCACAGTGTTTTGCTAAATTTAATGCATAGCAGGTGAAAAAAAATTAAACTTCACTTTTTCATAAAAGTATCAGTTTGAAGACCGATTTCTTTGTAAAGCGAACATGAAAATGAAGAAACACACCCCAAAATCTATCACCCGGTTTCTCCTGTTTTCAAAAATACTCTCATTGTTGCCCCAATCTGCTTATTAGACGTGTGGATGGGCCAAAAAGAGAGGGAGCACCCTTTGGCTTTCAGGGCACAATTGAATCAATTCTAGGCCCCATATCATGCATTTAGAGGCATTGAGCAGCCTGAACAAAAAAGAAAACCACGCAGAAATGACCCCATTTTAAAATCTAAACCCCTAAAGGTATTCATCTAGTGGTGTAGTGGGCATGCGGACCCAAAAATTTTTAAAGGAGGAAATAATTGGTATCATTTCAGACACTATGGGTATATAATGTTTTCTTCAAACTCTTATTACGTTTCCAGATAAAATAGAGGAGACGTGGTAGAAGGTTATTTTGTTAAATATATGCAACATTAATAAATTTGTGCGGCATACAGAAGAGAAGTGAAGCCGTGTATTCATAATGGATAGATGTCGCTATAGACGTATTTGCCTGTACTTATGACTATGTCTTGCTGAAGAAGCAGTTGGTGCCATTATGATGTCATTGTGGACAGAATTCTGTCCTAATATAAAATCAGTCAGAGAGGAAAAAATAAGCTGTACTGGAGTGACGGGCAATATCTTCAAACAAATGGAGGAAAATTTATCCAACTATGTTGCAAACTCGAGTCTGTTCACTAGATAGAAGAACACCTGCAGGGCTGTCATGACAAGGTTTTTTTTTTTCAGTGACTGGTTGTACAACGTCTCTTTAGTAGAGATGAGCGAACCGGGACAACCGAACCCGGTTTCGGTCCGAACTTCCGGTAAAGTTCGGTTCGCAGCGAATCCGAACTTCACCGGGTTCGGCCGAACCCGTTTTGACCGAACCCGGTGAAAAACATTATACAAATCGGCAGCCACTTATCTCTATCAATCACTGATAGAGAAAAGAGGCTGCTGATTAAAAATAAAATAAAAAGCATTTCATACGTACCCGGTCGTTGTCTTGTTGACGAGTCCCTCTTCTTCCTCCAGTCCGACCTTTTCTGACGCGGCAGCCTGTGATTGGCTGCAGAGGCCTCTGCAGCCTGTGATTGGCTGCAGAGGCCGCGGCAGCCTGTGATTGGCTGCAGCGCTCACAAGGCTGCATCGTCATCAAGGAATGTCGGGCCGGATGTCGAGAGGGACGCGTCACCAAGGCAACGGCCAGGAGACCGGACTGGAGGAAGCAGAAAGTTCTCGGTAAGTATGAACGTCTTTTTTTTTACAGGTACTGTGATCGGTAGTCACTGTCCATGGTACTGAAACAGTTACTGCCGATCAGTTAACTCTTTCAGCACCCTGAACAGTGACTATTTAGTGTATGTGCACACACACTAATTACGTCCGTAAATGACGGACGTATTTCGGCCGCAAGTACCGGACCGAACACAGTGCAGGGAGCCGGGCTCCTAGCATCATACTTATGTACGATGCTAGGAGTCCCTGCCTCTCTGCAGGACAACTGTCCCGTACTGTAATCATGTTTTCAGTACGGGACAGTAGTTCCACGGAGAGGCAGGGACTCCTAGCATCGTACATAAATATGATGCTAGGAGCCCGGCTCCCTGCAGGGTGTTCGGTCCGGTACTTGCGGCCGAAATACGTCCGTCAATTACGGACGTAATTAGTGTGTGTGCACATACCCTTACTGACGTCGCCTAGCAACGCTGCCGTAATGACGGGTGCACACATGTAGCCACCCGTCATTACGGGGCCTCATGCACACGACCATAAAAACACCCGTTATCACGGGTCGTAATTACGACCCGAAATAGCGGGCCCATAGACTTCTGTTAGCCACGGGTACCTTCCCGTTTTCTCACGGGAAGGTGCCCGTGCCGTTAAAAAGATAGAACATGTTCTATTTTTTTATTTTACGCTTTTGCGAACCGTGCTGTCATTATAATTATAGCAGCACGGCCCGTAAAATAGAAAAATAGAACATGTTCTATTTTTTTAACGGCACGGGCACCTTCCCGTGAGAATACGGAAAGGTACCCGTGGGTAACAGAAGTCTATGAGCCCGTTATTGCGGGTCGTAATTACGACCCGCAATAACGGGTGTTTTTACGGTCGTGTGCATGATGGGAGCACGGCTCGGAAAAACGAACGGCTGCCCGTGCTCATCTCCTGAAATAATCTGTGCTGCCTTAAACTCTGTGGACAGGTCAGGATCCTGTTTCTTTTAAATGCTGCTAGGGAACCCGCTCGATCCACTATATAAGGCTACGCTACAGTGCAGCATTTAAAAGAAACAGGATCCTGACCTGTCCACAGAGTTTAAGGCAGCACAGAGTATTTCAGGAGATGAGCGTGCAGATTCAGTGCTGTTGTGAACTCTGCTCTTACCATTACGTAGCTCTCAGTCTGTTATCTCTCCTCCACTCCTGTCCTCAAGAACACCTTCACATGATTGGCAAGTCACCACGTAATGGTAAGAGCAGAGTTCACAGCAGCACAGAGTATTTCAGGAGATGAGCGTGCGGATCTTGTGCGTGGTGGTGACTTGCCAATCATGTGAACGTGTTATAGAGGACAGGAGTGGAGGAGATGTAACAGACTGAGCTACGTAATGGTAAGAACAGAGTTCACAGCAGCACAGAGTATTTCAGGAGAGGAGCGTGCAGATTCAGTGCTGCTGTGAACTCTGCTCTTACCATTACGTAGCTCAGTCTGTTACCTCTCCTCCACTCCTGTCCTCAATAACACCTTCACGTGATTGGCAAGTCACCACCCCGCACAAGATCCGCACGCTCATCTCCTGAAATACTCTGTGCTGCTGTGAACTCTGCTCTTACCATTACGTGGTGACTTGCCAATCATGTGAAGGTGTTCTGGAGGACAGGAGTGGAGGAGAGGTAACAGACTGAGAGCTACGTAATGGTAAGAGCAGAGTTCGCAGCAGCACTGAATCTGCACGCTCATCTCCTGAAATACTCTGTGCTGCCTTAAACTCTATGGACAGGTCAGGATCCTGTTTCTTTTAAATGCTGCACTGTAGCGCAGCCGTATATAGTGGATCGAGCGGGTTCCCCAGCAGCATTTAAAAGAAACCGTGTTTGTGTATGTGTGTGTTTGTGTATATATGTGTGTTTGGGTATGTGACTTTGTCTGTTTTTGTTTTTATATGTGTGTGTGTGTATATATGGGTGTGTTTGTGTATATGTGTTTTGTGTATATGTTTGTGTATATATGGGTGTATTTGTGTATATGTTTGTGTGTAGATGTTTGTGTGTGTTTTTGTATGTGTATATGGGTGTGTGTTTGTGTGTATATATGGGTGTGTTTGTGTATATGTGTTTGTGTATATGTGTGTTTGGGTATGTGTGTTTTTGTTTGTATATGTGTTTGTGTATATGTGTTCGTGTATGTGTGTATAACTGTGTGTGTGTGTGTTTGGATATGTGTGTTTTTGTTTGTATATGTGTGAGTTTGTGTATATGTGCGTGTTTGTCTGTTTATGTGTGTGTGTATATCTTGTTGTGTTTGTGTATATATGTGTGTGTCTGTGTATGGTTGTTTGTTTGTGTGTGCGTGTATATATGTGTGTAGGTGAGTAGAAGTATTGGTATTGTTCACATTGATAACTGTTTTTTTATGTTGTTGCAGATTTTGATGTACCGATTGGACTACATCTACGATTCGTTGGACTACTGCGTAGATCTGCGTTTTTTCAAATTTTAATAAAATGGTTAACGAGGGTTTTGTTGGGGATTTCTTATTTCAATAAAAAAGAATTGTCTTTGTGTTTTTTTTTTCAAACTTTATTAGTGCCTAGATAATGGCAGTTGGCTGATTGACAGCGTCCATTATTAAGGCGGTACTTAGTGTTAGCCGGTGCAGAGGCTAGCACTAACCACCCATTATTACCCCGGTACCCACCACCACCAGGGGTGCCGGGAAGAGCTTGGTACGATCCAGTACCCGACCATCTGTTGTGATGGTCGGGTACTGGGGCGGCCGTAGGCTGGTATTATGAG
This sequence comes from Rhinoderma darwinii, assembly GCF_050947455.1. NCBI lineage: Eukaryota > Metazoa > Chordata > Amphibia > Anura > Rhinodermatidae > Rhinoderma > Rhinoderma darwinii. The sequence continues at coordinate 368,214,573 of NC_134688.1, forward strand.
GCTGGGAAGGGCCAAAATCAGTGGACCTTCCCACCCTTGTAATGCTAGGCTGCTGCTGCTGTGTTGTATCGGGCTGGTTATAAAAATGGGGGGGACCCCCACGTCGTTTTTTTTTTGGAATTTAACAAATTTAGCAATAGACGGGTCCCCCACATTTTTAATAACCAGCCATATACAAGGCCGCAGCAGTCTGGCATTACATGGGTGGGAAGGGCCACTGGTTTTGTCCATTCCCAGGCTAATAACACTGTGTTGTATGTGGCTGGTTATGATAAATTGGGTGGAACCCCATGTCTTTTTTAAAAAAAAAATGTAAATAAATAAATAATTTAAAAAAATGACGTGGGGTCCCCCCCACTTTTATAACCAGCCAGATACAACACAGCAGCAGCAGCCTAGCATTACAAGGGTGGGAAGGTCCACTGTTTTTGGCCCTTCCCAGCCTCATAATACCAGCCTGCGGCCGCCCCAGGGCCCGACCATCACAACAGATGGTCGGGTACTGGATCGTACCTGGCTCTTCCCGGCACCCCTGGTGGTTTTGGGTACCGGGGTAATAATGGTGGTTAGTGTTAGCCTCTGCACCGGCTAACACTAAGCCTCGCATTAGTAATGGATGTTGTCACTCAGACAGCGGCCATTACTAAAGTGGTAATAATAAAATTTGAAAAGAAAAAGACAAAGATATAGATAAAATATTTTATTGAAATAAAGCACCCCCAACACAACCCTCATTAACCATTTTATTGTAGAAAAAAAACCGTCATCGAAGTAGTCCTCGAAACCGACGTAGTCCAAACACCAAACCTGTAAAAAAATAAAATAATGAAATAAAACATGTTGTAGGCTTAGATTCAGTTTAATGTGTGATACTGACTGTTATACCATGTATAGAAGCCTGCCGCAAAGTTGACTTAGATACAGGGCGCCAGCAGACAGTATCATACATGGCCATACATACATATATACAAATATACATACATATATACAAACATACATACATATATACAAGCATGCACATATATACATGCAAATATACATACATGCAAACATACACACATATATACATGCAAACTATCATACATACATGCATACACACACACATGAAAACATACATACATACAAACAAACATGCAAAGATACATACATACATATATACAAGCATGCACAAATATACATGCAAACATAAATACATGCAAACATAATTACATACATGCACATATATATAAACATACATGCAAACATACATGCAAAAATAAAAACATGCAAACATACATACATGCACATATATACATACATACATGACAACATACATACAAACATACATGACAACATACATACATGCAAACATACATACATGCAAACATACATACACACATGCAAACATATATACATGCAAATATACATACAAACATGCACATGTATACATACATGCCAACATACATGCAAACATACATGCACATATATACATACATACATGACAACATACATACATGCAAATATACATACATACACACATGCACATATATACATACATGCCAACATACATGCACATATATACATACATGACAACATACATACATACATGACAACATACATACATATATATATATATACACACATGCAAATATACATACATTCATGCAAACATACATGCAAACATACATACATACATACAAATATACATACACACATGCACATATATACATACATGACAACATACATACATACATGACAACATACATGCAAAAATACATACATGCAAACATACATACATGCAAATATATACATGCAAATATACATACAAACATGCACATATATACATACATGCCAACATACATGCAAACATACATGCACAGATATACATACATACATACATGCCAACATACATACATGCCAAAAAATAATAATAATACGTTCATACTTACTTTCCTCCTGTCCGGCCTCCAGCGATGACGTTTCATTCATGTCGCCGCTGCAGCCTGTGATTGGCTGCAGAGGCGGTCACGTGGGATGAAGCGTCATCCTGACGTGCGTGACCGCCACTACAGCCTGTGATTGGCTGCAGCGGCGAAAGGGATGAAACGTCATCGCTGGAGGCCGGACAGGAGGAAAGTAAGTACGAACGTATAATTTTTATTTTTTTATTACATTTAAATGGTATTTTCCGCGCGCCGAGCATGTACTGTGAAGGTTGCTGAAAGAGTTAGTGCAGCCCATTAACTCTATCAGCACCCTGGACAGTAGCATGCTCGGCGCACGTAAGTGACAGGTTCGGTCAGAACTAGTTCGGTCCGAACCGAACTTTTTTGTGAAATTCGGCGAACTAGCCGAACCGAACTTTTGATAAGTTCGCTCATCTCTACTCTTTAGCTCCATCAATCCTTATGAGGGACGAATGTGCCAAGTGACGCGGTACACCATAACAGGCCCCTGCCCGGCAAGGTAGGAACCGCTATGTGCACAAAACAACCAATCACCTACAGAATATATAAAGGGACAGTGTCCAAAACCATCTATAGGAACAGTAAAGGATCACTAATCCCCAAAATGATGTCAGTATTTCCAGAAGAACTGTAACAAAGCCCATGGTGTATTGATAAGGAACAGCTCGATTATTAGAGATCCTCAAAAAAAAAAATATCATGCCCGTATCACGGTACAGAATTAGGAATGTAACAGCAGTATGTGGCAGGACATAGTCATAAGAAAAAGGAAATACATCCCCAATTTATTCTTGTAACCATTGCTAAAATGCACGACTTCGACTTATTCAGGGGCGGCACGGGCCGCAGGTGTTGGATTTATCTACTAATAAATGCAATGCCCACATTTATTTTTTATTTCAAGAAAACTTGTGGGGTCCATGTTCTGAATAGACAGATGTGGGCTCCTGCACAATAAACAGTATTCATTTGTGAGTGATCAAGTCCTGGATTTAAGTGTCCAAGAAATATATAAAAAAAATCAAAAAAGGGGAAAATTAGTTTTACAGTCTGAAATAAATAATTTACTACCTCCCCGTGAGAATCCCTCCCTCCCTTGGAAAGCTTAGAAACGAAAAATAAAATATGAATAAATGAAATTGACTCCCTAAAAAGAATTCACCACCCCACCCTTTTTGGTGTTCCCTAAATTATTGATAAAATTAATAATTAGAAACGGTGTGGTAGGTCTCAAAACAGGGGTAGTTGCACAGGCCTGGATTTGAAGGGCACATGGGGCAGTAAAACCGGGTATCCCTCCTCCTTCCGTGTTTACTGCACACCCGGCATCTCCTTTGGGGGTATTCCTTACTCTCAGTGGCAGGGACGGGGTGAAGGAAGTGGCGCTCAGTGAGCCTTTTGACATTCTCTGACTCAAAGGAGTCTCCAGGTGCGGGGGAGTCAAACAGGAGGTGCTCTATAATTTTCTCCTGATACTGGAGGAAACTGAGCGTTCCCTGGGTCTTGTACAGCACATAGCTGTTGTAAGTGGCCATCTGGTTAAGGTAGATTGCTACCTTTTTATACCAGGCCCTAGTTTTGCGCTTGACCAGGTACGGTTGTAGGACCTGGTCAGATAGATCGACTCCCCCCATGAACTTGTTATAGTTGACCACGCAGACCGGTTTCCTCTTATCAGAGGTAGCGCCCCTCTCTCTCACTGCCACTGTGGTGTCCTCGTGCATGGTGGAGAGCATGTACACGTCCTTTTTGTCACTCCATTTGATTGCGAGCAACTGGTCACTGGTGAATGAGAGTGACGCACCCCTTACTAGTCGCCTGGACACCAGTTGATGAGGTAAGCCGACTCTATTTTTTGTACCGTCCCACAGGCCCCTGTATTCGCAGCATGGAGGGACTTATACAGGGGGACACTGGTGTAGTAATTGTCGGTGTACACATGGTACCCTTTCTGTAGGAATGGCACCATGAGTTCACAGACAATTTTCCCACTAATGCCAATATCCTCTGGGCATCCTGGGGGATTAAGGTGGCGGTCCCTGCCCTCATATATAAAAGAGGCACAGGTGTAGCCCGTTGTGCTCTCGCACACCTTATAGAGATTCACTCCGTATCGGGCTCTTTTGGAGGGGATATATTGGCGAAACGATAGACGGCCCTTGAAGGACATAAGGGACTCGTCTACCGCTATTTTTTGGCCTGGGGTGTACAAATTTAGAAAAGACTCAGAGATTAGGGGTCTCAACTTGTTGAGACGATCATGGCCTGGGTCACTTCTTGGGGGGATTTGGGAGTTGTCCGAGAAGTGCATGAAGCACATTAGCGTCTCATAGCACGTTCGGGCCATGACAGCAGCAAATACAGGGGTGCTATGGATAGCGCTAGTAGCCCAGTAAGAGCGGATAGAAGGTTTTTTTACTGTCCCCATATTTAGTGTAATTGCCCAAAAAATTTTCATTTCACAGACGGTTGTGGGGATCCAGCCTCTGCAATAGTAAGAACTGGGATTTTGGGTGACAAATTGCCTGGCGTATAAATTTGTCTGCTGGACGATTAGTTCCAGGACCTGATCGCCTATAAACAAATTAAAAAAATTATAGGGGGTAAAATTTGTGACATTAGAGTTGATGCCTGGAGTCGCTGTAAATGGTGGAATTTGGGGGGAGAAAGAAACTGCAGGATCCCACATTGCGGGAGGGACTGCAGTACTAGGCCCGGCTCCTGACGCTTCACCGGTGACCGCTGCGTCCACCACCATAGGGCTGGGGGGTCTAGTGGCAGAAGCAGAACTTGTGTCGCTTTCTGAGCCAAGTTCTGCTTCTGACGCAGTGTCCGTATCACTGCCGGAACCGCTAGAGCATAGCTTGGCGTATGCCTGCTCTGCAGAGAACATTCTGCGGCTTCTTCGGTTCATTATTTTCTAACACTAAACTAACAAGTACATTTTTATTTTTTTGGGATTTTAAATTTTTGGGGGATTTTTTTTAATATAATATAGACACAACACTAACAGAAAAAAATAAAAAAAATACGGTAAACCGCAGTTAATTACAGCAACTAAAACTAATTCAGCGGAAAAAAAAAAGAATTACGGAGATAACAAGTAATTACAGGTAATCTGGCGTGATTACAGGTAATCTGGGGTGATTACGGGTAATCTGGGGTAATTACGGACAATATCGGAACACTGGCGAGTAAGTATGTGGTGTATTTTACAGTATAATACAGCACAAGATTTCTATAGTATTTCTCTCTCTCCTCTCACAGATCAACTACAGTGAGAGGAGGGAGGGAAAGAGCACAAATCTTGTGCTATATTGTGAAAATATGGGACTATGGTCACTGTGATAGGTATATCACAGTGACCATCTGATCAGGGACCAATTATCAGGGTCCCTGATCAGTTTCTATTTAAAGGCAGAATAGCTGCCTTAGACTCACAGCGCATGCGTGCGCCATTTTTCTTTTTTTCCCGGCAGTTAGGGATGGGGGGGGGCATGGGGGGGCACGGGGGACACGAACGGTGGCAACAGGGGGCCTAAGAAGCAGTTTTTTTTATCTCCTCTCACCAAACATACATGGTGAGAGGAGATAAAATCATCATTTGCTGAGGCACATTTATTGTAACGGCGGTCGCTGAGAGCAGGGAGCTAAACCTCCCCCCGGCGGCGCTATTTTATTCCGATGCCGCGACGTAAAAAGTCTATGTCATCGGAATAAAGCCCGTTAGTGACCGACGTAGAAACACGATGGGCCGGTCACTAACTGGTTAATCCCTTCAGGACCCAGCCTGTTTAGGCCTTCATGACACAGCCAATTTTTTCAAATCGGACATGTGTTACTTTATGTGGTAATAACATCGGAATGCTTTTACCTATCCAAGCGATTCTGAGACTGTTTTCTCGTGACATGTTGTACTTTATGCTAGGGAAAAATTTGGTTGATAATTTTGGTATTTATTTCTGAAAAACACCAAAACTTAGACAAAATGTGCAAAAATTAGCTTTTTTCTAAATTTAAACATATCTGCTTGTAAAACAGATAGTAATACCACGCAAAATAGTTACTAGTTAACATTTCCTATATGTCTACTTTATGTTTGCATCGTTTTTTGAACGTCCTTCTATTTTTCTAGGACGTTACAAGGCTTAGAACTTTAGCAGCAATTTCTCATATTTTAAAGAAAATTTCAAAAGCCCATTTTTTCAGGGACCAGTTCAGTTCTGAAGTGGCTTTGAGGGCCTTATATATTAGAAAATCCCCAGAAGTCACCCCATTTTGAAAACTGCACCCCTCAAGGTATTTGAATCAGCATTCACAAAGTGTTTAACCCTTTAGGCGTTTCACAGGAATTAAAGCAAAACATTTGTTTTTTTTTGTAACAGAGAAGGTTTTACCTGAAAAATGCAACTCAATATTTTATTGCCCAGATTCTGCAGTTTTTAGAAATATCCCACATGTGGCCATAGGGAGCTAATGGGCTGAAACACAGGCTTCAGAAGCAAAGGAGCACCCAGTGAATTTTGGGCCTCCTTTTTTTTAGAATATATTTTAGGCACCTTGTCAGGTTTGAAGAGGTCTTGAGGTGCCAAAACAGTGAAAACAGCCCAAAAGTTAACCCATTTTGGAAACTACACCCCTCAAGGAATTTATGTAGGGGTATAGTTAGCATTTTGACCACACAGGTTTTTCGCTAAATATATTGGAATTAGTCTGTAAAAATGAAAAGCTACTTTTTTTCTGAAAAAACATAGAAATTTTTAATGTTTACATGGAATAATGAAGAAAATGCACCACAACATTTGTAAAGAAATGTCTCCCGATTACAGCAATATCCTATATGTGGTAATAAACTGCTGATTTGACCCACAGCAGGGCTCAGAAGGGAAGGAGCGCCATTTGGATTTTGGAGCACAGATTTTGCTGGATTGATTTTTCGGTGCCATGTCACATTTGCAACTCCCTGGAGGGACCAAAACAGTGAAAACCCCCCAAGTTACCCCATTTTGGAAACACCCCTCAAGGAATTTTTTTAGGGGTATAGTGAGCATTTAGACCCCACGGGTCTTTTGCAGAATTTATTAGAATTAGGCCGCGAAAATAAATATCACAATTTTTTTCCACTAAAATGTTGAATTTTCTCATTTTCACAAGGGATAAAGCAATTTCTCCCGAGTACGGAAATACACCACATGTGGTCATACGTTTTTTTCATTAGAAATGAATTAACCCTTTCAGGACTGATCCATTTTATGCTTTCTTATTTTCGTTTTTAACTCCCCGCCTTCAAGGAGCCATAACTTTTTTTCATCAGTAGAGTGCTGTGAGGGCTTATTTCTTGTTGGATGAGTTGTAGTTTCTATTGACACCATTTAAAGTGGCATAAAATGTACTGGGAAACTGAAAGAAAATCTTTGCGGGCTGATATAGGAAAAAAAATCTGATTCCATTTTTTTTTTTTTTTCGTTTTCACAGCTTTCGTCGTGCGGTAAAAATGAAAACTTTACCTTATTCTGCGGCTCAATACAGTTATGGTGATACCAAATTTATATAGTTTTTTTAATATTAAATAAAAATTGTTTTGTTTCACCAAATTCTGAGAGCCGTAACTTTTTTATTTTTCAGTTGATTGAGCGGGAGGTCTTATTTTTTGCAGGATGAGCTGTAGTTTTTATTGGTACCATTTTTTGGTACATAAAAAGTGATCAAAAAGTTGTATTACATATTTTTGGAGATCTAAGGTGACAAAAAAAACAGCGATTTTGGCGGTTTAAATTTAAATTGATAGGTTTTACGGTGTTTACAGTGCGAGTTAAATAATGGTATATTGTAATAGTTCAGCCTTTTACTGCTGTAGCGATACCAATTTTGTTTATTTTTTTACATCACTTTAGAAGAAAAATGGGAAAAGGTTTTTTTTTTTACTTTAAACTTTTTTCTTTCTCACTACTAATAACTTTAATTCTTCTACACATGTTATAAGTCCCCTTAGAGGACTTGAACCAGCGATCATTGGATCGCTGGTATAATATACTGCAATACTAATGTATTGCAGTATATTTTTATTTTTACAGGCTTCTGTAACCGCATGATCGCTGTTCCTTTCCGTTAGTCCTGGGTGTCAGCTGTAATACACACGTGAGCTGGCTCCATACATCAACCCCCGCACCATGACGTGCTATTAAGTCATAGTGCGCAAAGGGGTTAATGCACAGCGGATGGTTCAAAGTGAATATTGCAATTTTCCACTGGTATGCCGTTTTAGTGCATAATATGTTGTGCCCAGTTTGTGCCACTGAAGACAAATACCTCATAAAATGTTAAGCAGGTTCTTTAGGATATTGTGATGCTATATATGTGGGTGCAAACTGTTGTTTGGGCACGCTGGAGGGCTCAGAAGGGAGGGAGCGCCATTTTGCTTTTCGAGCACAGATTTTGCTTGGCAGTTGTTCTGTTTGGGGTATTGCAGGAATTTCTTTTTATAATGTGGAGGGCATGTGTAAGCTGGGTAGAGTACATCAGAGCATAATAAGAGGGTATAATAATGTGGTAAATAAATAATAATTCATAGATATGTGGACAGTGTGGCACTGATAAATGGCGCCCGATCTTATCCGATTATGGAACACTCTGCACATTTTGCATCGCCATATTCTCAGAGCCAGAACTTTTTTATTTTTTCATCACCGGAGCTGTGTGAGAAATTATTTGTTGCAGGACAATCTGTACTTCTCATTGGTACCATTTTGGGGTACATGCGATATTTTGATCACTTTTTATAAAAAATTTTTGCAGATGCATTAAATTTGTTAGGTGTTTAAAACCTTTATTTTTATTCAAGTTGTTCCTCTGAAATGTTTGGTCTAAAACGTAGTTTTATTAACACCTTCACTTGTAGATCTAGACACACACTATATGGACAAAAGGACACACCTCTTAATTATTGAATTCAGGTGTTTCATTCACTCCCATTGCCATAGGTGTACAAAATCAAGCACCTAGCCATATAGTCGCCTTTACAAACATTTGTGACACAATGGGTCTTTCTGAAGATCTCACTGAATTTGAGTGTGGTACTGTAATTGGATGCTACCATTGCAACAGTGTCTGAGAAAAGAAAAACTTACACAGCGCCACATGGTGCAAGATAAACCTTGATAGGTAGGGTAATGGATGGCAAGGGTAAGTTGTTGCACTCACCGTAAGAGCTTGTACTGGCAGGTACAGCTTAGGGATGTAAGCAGTGTTGTGACAAGGTTGCAGCTCTCAGTATCCAGGTACCGGCAACAATACTGGATAGCAGTAAAAAAGAATATATATGTTTTTTTTAAAAAACATATATGTTAAAACTGGATATTTGAGAAAGCGCTACACAATTGGATTAGTAGAATGATGCATATGGTAGATTTATTAATTTATTGTGTGTGCGTACTGAAAATACCCTTATTGTCTTTATTAATCGTAAGGTCCAAAAAATCTATTGACGTAGTAGAGAAATTGTGTGTGAAAGAACATTATGTCTGCATTTCGATATATCCCAGCAGTTTATTTCAACAGACTCCTTTGTTTAAATGTCCTAGTCTCTTTGCAATATCCTACCACATTTATTTCACTCGTTCAACATGTAATTTTTTTCCTTACCCCCTTCTAATTTACATAACTAACCTTCTTACAAACAATTTGTTTCAAATAGTAACTATTCCCTTACCTGCATTTTCCATGTCCCCCTTGCGTACGTATCTCCTTCTCCTGCGGCACCAGCTTTGCCTTCGCCACCTTTTTTTCCCTTCACGGCCACCGTAGCTCTCCAGGTTTCCTTGACTACGCTGACGCCGGCTGGCTTTTTCTTCTTGTCGCTCCGCTCCAACCTTATCACTGACTGTGCTGCTGCTACTGTCTCCCCCTTGTACTTCCCTGATCCTCTGAACATCGGTAAGCTCTTTCCATATTATTTTAAATCATTTCTGTTTGCTCTCTCATCCTGCAACGTGGTTTTAAACGTAATGTTTTACATCCTTATGTATTTGGGTTTACTAACCCATCCTGCAACTTTTTGATTGTGTGCCGATTTTTGTACTCTTTTAACATTTTATTCAGTCCCCAGTATTAACCATATGCTCTTTGTATTTTATGGCTATTGTAACTATCAGTCTTCAATTGATGACGTCATCCACATCTGTTTTCATCTGTGTATCTGATTGTTTTTGGCGATTTTTTGCCTTTGATCCCCTCCCCCTAGCCACATGTGTATTTAAGATGTATCCCTATGCTTGTTTTAACCTGATGAAGACACATGTTCTGCGTTGAAACGCATTGCCCTTCCTTTTATGCAATAAATCTACCATATGCATCATTCTACTAATCCAATTGTGTAGCGCTTTCTCAAATATCCAGTTTTAACATATATGTTTTTTTTAAAAACATATATATTCTTTTTTACTACCATTGCAACAAGTCAGTTTGTGAAATTTCTTCCCTCCTAGATATTCCACGATGAACTCTGAGTGGTATTATTGTAAAGTGGAAGCATTTAGGAATCACAGCAACTCAGCAACTCTGCTGACTCAACAACTGCAGAGTTGCAAACCTTCTCTTGCATTAACATTCACACAAAACGTGTTCTGTGGAGTGACGAATCACGCTTCTCTATCTGGTAGTCTGATAGATGAGTCTGGGTTTGGCGAATGTCAGGAGACTACATTGTGTCAACTTTAAAGTTTGGTGGCGGAAGGATAATGCTATGTGGTTGTTTTTCAGGTGTGGGCTTAGGCCCCTTAGTTCCACACAGGGGCGTAACTAGGGAAGATTGGGCTCCATAGCAAACTCTTGACTGGGCCGCTCAGGTGCCACAAGCAGCCCCCCTTATAGATCGTGCCCTCTGTAGAATGTGCCATACAGCCCCTTTGTAGACAGTGCTATAAAGCCCTACAGACAGTGTCACATCCCACTTGTAGAGAGTGCCCCACCTCCCCATTGTAGAGAGTGCCATACAGCCCCCTGTAGATATTGCAATAAAGCCCCCCTGTATATAGCGCTATACGGCTCCCACTGTATATTGTGCCACACAGCCCCCTACCTTGTATATAGTGCGACACAGCCCCCTTAGTAGATAGTGCCGCACAGCCCCCCCTTAGTAGATAGTGCCACACAAAGACCCGCTCGTTACTTTGAAGTGTGGGCTGTAACATACAGCCAACATCGGCATTGTATGGAGCGGGTTCACTCCGTGAGCCAGTTCCATACTTCCCCTATCCGACTTTGGCATATGGATACGTCAAATGTCGAGAAGGGGTTAAAAAACTAGATGCATCTGAAAAAAACATACATTTGGAAATATTGTCAGGTCCTGTATTACCGCATGTTGGCGGTTCAAGGGGTTAAAACTACCAGACAAGTTCCCATGAAATATACAATGAATTGAGAACAATTCCATCTGCCCTGCAATTTAGTTATCATAAATATATCCTATATAATTACAGCTCCAGAACCAAGCTCATACATATATACAATACCACAACCAAGCTCAGTACAGAAATACAGCACTAGAACCAAGCTCTGACATATATACAGCACCAAAACAAAGATCAGTACATATATACAGCTCCAGAACCAAGATCAGTACATATATACAGCACCAGAACCAAGCTCATACATATATACAGCACCAGAACCAACCTCAGTACATAAATACAGCACTAGAACCAAGCTCAGTACATACATACAATACCAGAAGAAAGATCAGTACATAAATACAGCCCCAGAACCAAGCTCAGCACATAAATACAGCACAAGAAATAATCTCAGTACATATATATACATCCCCAGAACCAAGCTCATTACATATATACAGCACCAGAACAATCTCATACATATATACAGCACCAGAACACAGCTCAGTACTTAAATACAGCATCAAAACGAAGATCAGTACATATATACAGCCCCAGAACCAAGCTCAGTACATATATACAACACCAGAACAAATACAGCTCAATTTAGTTCAACCCCTGCCGTATAGATTTGTAGGGCGTAAAACTACAGCTCCCAGTATGGCCCGAACAATATTAAGGATATGCTGGGAGATGCTGTTTCACAAAAAAAAAATCATACCACCCATCATCTCGCTGCAGATCATGCAGTGACTACAGTACTGATTAGAAGTACAATAAACATTTACATTAAGTGACTCACTGGTGACGTCTCAGATTCTAGTTATTTTCTTCTCCCTCCGGTCCAGACCTCTATGATGGATTTCTCCTGACCACGACCGATTTCTGCAATTTTCCGCTCAGATGTCTTTAGCTTCTCACTTTTAAAACATTTCTGCATCTATAAACGAAGTTTCAATTCTCAACACCTCTAAATATAATAAAGCGCCATACACTGCACCTCTAACTATAATAGCACCATACACTGTGTCCTTGATTATTATAGTACCATACATTGTGTCCCACACATACACCGTGCCTCCTGTAGATAGTGCCCCCATAGCTCCCTGTTGATAGTGACCCCCCATAGAGCCTCTGTAGATACTGCCCTACATAGAAGCCCCTGTAGGTAGTGCCCCACATACAGTCCTCTGTAGATAGTGCCCACATATGGACTCCAGAGCTGCAAGGCAATAGTGTTAACCACTGATCCACCGTGCTGCCCTACATATAGCTTTCCCTATAGATAGTGCTCCACGTATAGCCCACCTCTGTAGATAGTACCTCACATATAGCTCCCCCTGTATATAGTGTCCCACATATAGCTCACCCCTGTAGACTGTGCCCTATATAAAGCCCCCTGTAGCTAGTGCCCCACAAGTAACCCAACCCTGTATATAGAGTCCCACGTATAGCCCATCCCTATAGATAGTGCCCTACAAATAACCCCCTATAGATAGTGCTCTATATATAGCCCACCCCTGTATATAGTGTTCCACATCCCCACATATAGACCCCCTGTAGATAGTGCTCCACATCCCACATATAGACCCCTCTGTATATAGTGACCAATATGCCCACATATATACCCCCCTGTATATAGTGGCCCACATCTCCACATATAGACCCACCTGTATATTGTGGCCCATATACCCACACATAGACCCCCTGTATATATTGGCCCACATCCCCACTTTTTGACCCCCGCTATATATAGTGCCCCCTCCCTGTAGATAGAGCCCCCACTATCGATAACGCCACTCAGTTTTAGTAGAAAAAAAAGAAAAAATTACATACTCACCCTGATCCCGTTCCCGCACTGTCTGGTGGCAATGCAGATTTGCTGTCTTCTGAGCAGGTCTGATGGAGCTGAACGACGCAAGCGGCCCATCGTTCAAAGGCGCTGATTGGCAGGGCAGAATGACTTGCCCCGCCAATCAGCGTCATTGTAAGGCGCTAAATGGTTGGGCACAGAACGTGCCCGGCTATCCAGTACTGATAGCACTATATATATGATGTATTAGATATATAGATATGTATATTTATGTATTTTATTTGCTGGATTGATGGCTGTCAAGCACTTTATTAGTTAGGTGGGTGGTTAGGCAGTCTGCACCCCTAGCTCGGCCCTTGTCATGTCATGCATTCATTGTGCTTAAGCAATCATTTTATGATGAGATTATAAGATTTAGAAGACTAGTTACTAGAAAAGACCAGCTGAAGAGGAAAAGACAAGATTTTTATTTTGTACCTCTTCTTTGTATTGGATTAGTAAGACTGATGAGCCAATGTTGACGGATGGTGATTGTGTCATTTTTTTGCTGCCAGCAATGTTATTTTTAATCAAGTTTTGCAAGTAAATTGACTTTCACAGTGGGTAGTTAAATAGTAGCAGTATATGTTTGTGGCATGTATGGTAAATTTGAAAGCTACTTTGGAGACGTTACACTTACTGTGTTTTTGCTTTGGGGTGTTCAATGTTGTTTATGATTCATTAGAACATGTGGAGCATAACAGATTTTCCCAGCAAGCCTCATGGGGGCTAAAGTATATATACTGTATGGTATAATTAGAGCATATACAATGTGGATTAGGAGGAGTAACAGTTATGTTATTTAAGCGTTCATCTATCACACCTACAGACAACTCAAAATGGTTGCCCGGTCATGGGTCAGTTTTTTATAGTGATGACCAGACGACTCCGGACACTGTATAGTGACCATGTTGGATTACTGTAGCTCTTCCCCCTTTCAATTGAATTGCAGCAGAGCTGCAGTACTGCAGCACGGCCGCTGTAGAGTGTTTGGAGCCATCTGCTTCCGGCACCAACCAACGCATAACTTACAGTGCCGGTGGCAGCTGCAACAGCTAATTGGTGCGTGGTCCGGGTGTCAGACCCCCACCGATATTATACTGACAACCTATCCTCTGGAGAGCTGTATGTAGTGTGTTTTATATTTCATTATAAACTGTAATGTAACATCTGTCCGGACTAAAAAAAAAAGAAAAAGAAAAAACCCAGTTAAAAATGCCATTAAAAAGTAAACAAAAAAGCAGCCAAATGCTTATGTAAATCCAGCCTAAAGGAGATTTTCATTTTCAAGAGCTTGAGTTTACCATAGTATACTCTAATCTAATAGTAACAGCCACAGATGTACTGTATATGTCATCTGTGATTTTCAGTCTTTTATTTATTAGATTAGAGAACTGTTTAAAGAGGCTCTGTCACCAGTTTAATACTTCCATATCTCCTACCTAATCTAATAAATGCCTTGCTGTAGATAACTACTGTTTTGTTTTTTTGAAAAACGTTTATTAGTGACAAAGTTCTGATAATTTTTCCATTTAAGCAAATTTTGGTAAAAGCCCGACTGGGTGTTTTTTTTTTTTTGTTTCACCAAGTGGGCGTTGTAAAGAAAAGTGTATTGCGCTGACTAATCAGCATCATACACTTCTCTTTATTCATGCCCAGCTTTATTCACAGCACAGCATGATCTCGCGAGATCACGCTGTGACGTCACTTACTCCCGCAGTTCCTTCACCGGAGAGACGGGAGAATGGCCATACACAGGCTCCAGATGTGCCAGGACAATTATCCTCCTCAGCAGCAGTCCTGGCACGGCTGGAGGCAATTTATTGTCATTCTCCCATCGCTCCAGTGAAAGAACTGCGGGAGTAAGTAACGTCACAGCGTGATCTCGTGAGATAACGCTGTGCTATGAAGAATGAAAGGAAGTGTATGACCTGATTGGTCAGCATCATACACTTTTCTTTACAACGCCCACTTGGTGAAACTAAAAAAAATGCCCAGTTGGGCTTTTACAGAAAATCAGCATAAATGTAAAAATGATCAGAACTTTGACACTAATAAATGTACATAAATCCATTTTGAATTATTTATTTCTTTATAATATTTTCATAAACATGTAACAAACACTTATACAAAATTGGGACTATATGTACTATAGCATTGGCTTAACCCCATAACGATGCATAATGAATTTACCCTTTGCTTACAGATTCTTTATCCCACTCCACCGAAGATTTATTTGTCAATGAGATCTTGTGGACACTGCCCAATGTAACATAAAGGACATAACACTGATCCCGGCATTTTGACCTCTTAGATGCCCTGGTTAATAGCGACCACAGCATTTAAGGTGTTGGACAGAGGAAGGGAACTCTCTCTGGCAACCAATCATCACCCCGCAATCGACGGAGGCCTACCAAATGTTACCTTGCGCCCACTCAGGGAACCCAGTTTTCTCTAGCCCTTTTTAACAGCAAACTTCAGGGTACAGTAGGGCTGCTCCCATATACATTAGACAATGAACACACCTCCGTTGGTTCTTTTCCGTCAGGCTTCAATTTCTTATTAATGGTTAGAAAAACGTAGCATGCTGCAATATTGTATCCAGCAGAAAAAAAAATTGTACCAGGCTAAAAGTGAAAGTCAGTGGTGAAAAAAACAGATCCATCATAACTGATTGTGATAGATCATAACAGATCTGTCATGTCCATCACAGCTCCTGTAAAAACGGAAATCATGATGCAAGTGTGAACAAAGCCTTAGATTGTTGTATCCTGTCAACCACAAATGGATCTGCTGACAATTATCTAATATTATTGTCCAACTTAAGTTAGTCATGCATTATATGAAATGGTTTCTAAGTTGGGTGCCTCTACCAATTTTTTTTTGTCTCCATCATTCTTGATTAAGCCCTGTAGAGAACAATAATAATAATAAAAAGTGTCTTTTTAACTCCCAATCCCCGATTAAATGCCCGTCTAATTAAGTAAAGAAATACAATATACTTAACATCAATAGTCAGGCCTTATGCAAACGAACGTGTATTACATCCGTGATATGCGCGTGAAAATCACGCGCGTCTCATGGACCTATATTAGTGAATGGGGCCGTTCAGACAGGCCGTTATTTTCACGCAGCGTATATCCGCTGCGTAAAACTCACGACATGTCCTATACTGGCCATTTTTTGCGCATCACGCACCCATTGAAGTCAATGGGTGCGTAAAAATCGCGCACGGCATAGGAAGCACTTCCACGTGACGCGCATGATTCGCGCAACAGGAGATAAAGAAATGAAGGAAAAAATAAAAGCACTTCCTTCATTTATTTTTCTAAAATTCAAAACCGTGTGTCATAAGCATGGCATATGCGTGAGAATCACGCAGCCACGCAGCACATACAGATGACACACGCAACTGCAACGCGCAAAAAACACAGCATTTTTTGCGCGCGCAAAACGCACACGTTCGTGTGAATAAGGCGTAAGAGGTACGGTATACTGCACATTGGTCTTGGTGGTGCAAGAATAGGGTCCTAAACTGGAGATACTGGAAAAGAAGAAGTATGCACTCAGTTACGGTTTCAATATTACTTTATTATTCATGCAATCCACATACAAATTGTGATGTTTTGGTCCAGTTTCAATAAAACTTTATCAAACACTGTGCAAAATATAAAAACATAAACATCATAAGATAGGTAGGTTGATTCCAATGTATAGTAGGTTGTAGAAGTAGGATAAATGCTTATTAAATAATATCATCTTTTCGTTTTGCAAAACTAGCAAAGAACTAGCAAAGAAGGATATAGCACAGTATTTTACAGTCCTAAAGGAATTTAAAAAAAA
The DNA here is from genome assembly GCF_050947455.1 of Rhinoderma darwinii. NCBI lineage: Eukaryota > Metazoa > Chordata > Amphibia > Anura > Rhinodermatidae > Rhinoderma > Rhinoderma darwinii. Next base: position 368,231,603 of record NC_134688.1, read on the forward strand.
ACTCCAAGCAAAACTGATCCTCTGTGTTATGACTAGTGCAAAGCCCGAGGGGGTGGTGCATGACATTAGTTTTTTTTCTATTGTTTTTATGTCAGGAACCGCACTGCACTAGGCATAACACAAGTGTATCAGTTTTACAAGGAATTGCTTTACAGTACCTTAACCAGTTGTGTAAATCTAGATGAGAAAGCATCTTTACACTGTTATGTTCCTCACAATTTTTACCAATGACAGACTCCAAAATGTGTCCTGTTCCAAAATGAGAGCACCTAACTAAAGAGACTAAGACTATGATACAATTTGCGTTGTTCTGCTCCATCAGAGGAACAGAATAACGAGAAAAACAGAAGCCCTGGATTTGTTGCATGACGGAAACCAATGGTGCTTGACTAAACCTATTGACTTTAGTAGGTTCTGTTGAATTTCTGTCATGATTTTCGTCATTTTGACAGACAAAAAAAGCACTGCAGGCTGCACTATTTTGTCCAGCAAAAATGACGGAATCTATTGTGAACAAACTTTATTACACATTGAATGCAGGAAAAAGTAATTGATGGACACTGTCATTATTAAAATGCAATCAAACATAAAATAAAATTTCCACTGTACCCCTTGGGTAGCCTACAATGCCTACTTGAGCGATGAAATAATTAATTTCCATAGATAAAAAAGAAACTCAACTCAAGAGTAGGAAACTATTAATAAATTCACTAGAAAGATTCCATAAGCAATACCTTACAAATTATCTATTAGTAAATTATTATCTCTACATACCCAATGGAAAATTTTCATCTTGAATCTGATTCAGCATGCTAAAACTCACGCAATTTCCTTGGTCTTACTAGAAACAGATGTGGAAAAATGCATTCAATGGAGTAGAATAGATCTACATTTATGATGTACTACTCCCCCTCAGCTACATTTAGGCTAAATGTTGATAAATGTAAAGTAATGCACCTAGGCCACAGGAATACTATTAATCCATATACATTTAATGGACATAAACTGGGGATAACAAAACAAGAGTAGGGGTTGGGTAAAATATGGGATTCAGTTTTGGGCTTCACATTGTAAAAAGGATACAGGGGTGCTGGAGAGAATTCAAAGGCAGGTGACTAGATTATTAAAAGGGATGGGAGGTGTCACTTACAATAAAAAGCTAGAAAAATATATCTTGTTCAGCTTGGAAAAAAAGACGCCTTAGGAAGGATCTTATTAACATAAATGTGTGTGGTCAATCCAAACAACTAGCATATGATTTATTCTTTCCAAGGACATTACAACTGACCAAGGGACATTCATTGCCATTTGAGAAAAGGCATTTCAGACATCAATATAGGATAGGGTTCTTTACAGTTACAGCAATCAAACTATGACATACCCTACCCCAAGATGTAGCAATGGTAGATTCTATGTCAGCATTTAGAAAAAGGCTAGATGCTTATCTAATGGCAAATGGGATTAAGGGAAATAATTAATCTAGCAATGAATGACGTATAATTGATCGAGAAACGTTAAACTTGAAGGACCTGTGTTATTTTTTTCAACGTATGTAACTCTTAGCACAGCCCTATCCATTAGGAATAGTACAAGACAAGAGTTAGCCCTTTTCCCTTAATTTTTCTTGGCACACTAGATCCTAATGCTTTCTCATTTCAGGAATAACTTAATAAAATCCCTTAAGTTCTGGAATTTCTCAGATATTTTACAGCAACTCAGTGCCTTGCCAACCCACCTTACACGCACGCAAGCACACATGCAGGCACACACACACACACACACACACACACACTTATTGTGTCAATATGATGCCATCCACCCTTATGAACTCGTTGCTATGCAAATTATGTGAAATCAAAATCTCCTTTTATCAGACTACTGTCAGGATTATCACTTATAACTGAATTTTATTCTTTCCTACTCTCTCTATAAGAATATTAAATCCATGGTGCAGCACAATATTTTGGACAGACCACCCACTTGGTTTGAAGCTTTTGTAGCTTAAAAGTTCTAATTACCATACCTTCTGACAGGAATCTATCTCATAGTCCAAATTTGTAAAGGATCTGCCAGACACAGCTTCTGTGTCGACGCCCGTGGTTAATCAGTCTGCACCTGCTCCTAGGTCTGATAGAGTGACTCGATCTGCTACCACTCAGGCTGGTAGGCTCAGGAGTGGGAGAACCTATCACAGCCTGGCCAGACGGTTCTAGCTCCCGCCCTCGGCCTATTTATTCCTTCATTTCCTGCTTGTCTTTGCCTGTGATTCTTTCCTGTTTCCTGGCTCTGCTGCTCTTGCTATCATTATTGACCTTGCTTCATTTTGACTCTGGCTTTACTGACTACTCTCCTGCTCTGCGTTTGGTACCTCGTACACTCCTGGTTTGACTCGGCTCGTTCACTACTCTTGTTGCTCACGGTGTTGCCGTGGGCAACTGCCCCATTTCCCTTAGCTTCTATGTACCCTTGTCTGTTTGTCTGTCGTACACATATTGAGCGTAGGGACCGTCGCCCAGTTGTACGCCGTTGCCTAGGACGGGCCGTGCAAGTAGGCAGGGACTGAGTGGCGGGTAGATTAGGGCTCACCTGTTTGTCTCCCTACCCCGTCATTACAAAATTATTCTCACTTACATTTCTTGGTGGTATCATGAGTTAAGTGCAACTATCCCAGAATCCAAAAACTTAAGTACTGTATGCTCACTCTTACTTGGAGCATTTATCTGCACGCAAGAAAAGCCTTTTAAATGGGTTAACTCATAATGATAATTTATAATCTACAGAATAATTGATAAATGTCTGATTGGTGGGGTCTGACTGCTGGGACCCCTATTAATCCAGAGAACGGGGGTCCCTGAATGCCCTATGTGAATGAAGCAGCTCGGCCACTGCTGCATACACTTTCTATGGTGCAGAATGGTGCAGTGGCTGAGCATGCGTAGTACCGCTCCATTCATATGGGTCACTCATGAAACCCCGTTCCATGGACCTTTGGGGAGCCCAGAGATCGGTTCCCCACCAATCAGACATTTATCACCTATCCTGTAGATAGGTGATAAATAATCATTATGAGAAAAAGGCTTTACTTTAATTACAAAATGATATAATGCCCCAAATAACATTCACTAGATCTACCCCAAATTTCAGGCAAGTCCTGTGAATGGAGACAACATTCCCCATATCTGGCAGTACTGTATCAAGCTCCAGCCTTTCTGACAAGTGGCTTACACAATCACAAACTGCAATGTTCTCTTGCATCCAATATATAGACCAAGTAGGCAGAATGGAAGAACATTCTTATGGAGAATCCAGCACTATACTTTTACGCAGATTTTGAACCCTTGGTTCAAATGATTTAGTTCCCCTGAATATCTGTCTTATTTATCGACAGATTATCAAGGATGCTCCACACATATTCCTAATACCACTTAAATTATCTCAATAATAGGTTAAAGAGAGTGAATCACCATCAGAGGCGTAGCTAATGTTTCCTGTACTTGGAGCAAAGATTTAGTTTGGCAGCGCCTCCACATTCGAAGCTTTCCTCTTTTTCCATGCCACATCCCCACCAATTCCTGTAATCAGCCTGCATCTGTTCCTAGGTCTGCTAGAGTGACTCGATCTGCTACCACTCAGGCTGGTAGGCTGAGGAGTGGGAGAGCCTATCGTAGCTTGGCCAGACGGTTCTAGCTCCCGCCCTTGGTACACTTATACCTTCATTTTCTGCTTGTCCTTTGCTTGTGATTCTCTTGTTTCCTGGCTCTGCTGTTCCTGCTGTTACCATTGACCACTGCTTCATATTGACCCTGGCTTGACTGACTATTCTCCTGCTCTGCATTTGTTACCACGTACTCTCCTGGTTTGACTTGGCTCGTCCACTACTCTGTTGCTCACGGTGTTGTCGTGGGCAACTGCCCCACTTTCCTTTGCTTTTGTGTTCCCTTGTCTTGTTTATCTGTCGTGCACATATTGAACGTAGGGACCATCGCCGAGTTGTACGCATCGCCTAGGATGGGCTGTGCAAGTAGGCAGGGACTGAGTGGCGGGTAGATTAGAGCTCAACTGTCTTTCTCCCTATCCTGACATTACATAATCACAGGCCCATATACCTTTTCTACGCTGTTCCCTGTCACACTATGCACCCCATTGAGGCCCTGGCTCAGCAAATGCAGGGTCTCTCCATACAGGTCCAAGACTCCACCCCACTTGCTAATGGTTATTTTACGCAGCATACCCCTGTTTTTGAACTCATTGTGGGCTCCATTCATTCGGAGCAGTGTTCGGTGTTGGTGATCCAGGCATTATCGTCCGATTTGGTTTTAGGCCTTCCTTGGTTGCAGATGCATAATACCATGTTTAACTGGAATACTGGGGATCTTACTAAATGGGGTAATGAATGCATGATGTCCTGTTTTTCTATTAATTTGGTTTCTCTCGCTGAGGAAGTGAGCACTCTACCTGCGTTTATTCAGGATTTCGCTGATGTTTTTTCTAAAAAAGCTTCCGAAGAGTTACCTCCTCATAGAGAGTACGATTGCGCAATCGATTTGGTACCAGGAGCTAAGTTCCCTAAAGGTAGGATATTTAATCTCTCTTGTCCCAAACGTGAAGCCATGAGAGAATATAAACAGGAAAGCCTGGCCAAGGGTTACATTCGTCCCTCTACTTCTCCGGTAGGTGCTGGCTTCTTCGTAGGGAAGAAGGGTCGTGATATTAGGCCGTGCATCGATTACCGAAGCTTGAATAAGGTCACTGTAAGGAACCAATATCCCCTTTCTCTGATTCCTGATCTCTTCAATCAGGTTCAGAGGGCCCAATGGTTCTCTAAGTTTGATCTTCGGGGGGCTTACAACCTTATCCGAATCAGAGAAGGGGATGAGTGGAAGACTGCGTTTAACACGCCCGAAGGTCATTTTGAATACCTCGTCATGCCTTTTGGGTTGTGTAATGCTCCCGCGGTCTTCCAGAATTTCATAAATTATATTTTAACAGACTACCTGGGGGTATTTCTTGTAGTGTACTTTGATGATATACTTTTGTTTTCCAAGGACTGGTCCTCCCACATTGAGCATGTCAGGAAGTTGCTCCAGGCCCTTCGGGAACACAAACTCTTTGCTAAATCCAAAAAATGTCTGTTTGGGGTGCAGGAGATGCCATTTTTGGGTCAAATCCTCACTCCTAATGAATTCTGCATGGACCCTGCCAAGGTTCAGACTGTGGCTGAATGGGTCCGACCTGCCTCCCTGAAGGCTTTACAGTGCTTCATGGGGTTTGCTAATTATTATAAGAGATTTATTGCTAACTTCTCGGTCATCGCTAAGCCTCTTACGGACCTTACTCGCAAAGGTGCCGATCTCCACTGGCCTACAGAGGCGGTCCTTAAGAGGTGCTTTATCTCTGCCCCAGTGCTGATTCAGTCTAAACAGATGGAGCCATTCATCGTGGAGGTTTACGCCTCCGAGGTGGGAGTGGCTGCTGTCTTGTCCCAGGGTACTAGGTCTCTCACCCATCTCTGTCCCTGTGCCTACTTCTCCAGGATGTTCTCCCCCACTGAGAGTAACTAAGACGGCAACCGCAAACTCTTAGCCATTAAATGGGCATTTAAAGAGTGCTGCCACTTCCTGGAGGGGGCTAGGCACCAGGTAACGGTCCTTACCGACCACAAGAATCTGTTTTTTCTAGAATCTGCCCGGAGGTTAAAATCGAGACAAGCTCGATGGGCGTTGTTTTTTACTAGATTCAACTTTGTGGTCACCTATAAGGCTGGGTCTAAAAATATTAAAGCTGATGCGCTGTCGCGTAGCTTCATGGCCAGCCCTCCTCCTCCGGAGGATCCTGCTTGTGTGTTGCCTCCATTTATAATCATATCCTCTATTGATTCTGACTTAGTCTCCGAAATTGCGGCTGATCAAGGTTCAGCTCCCGAGAACCTTCCTGAGAACAAGCTGTTTGTTCCCCTGCAATTCTGGCTAAGGGTACTCAGGGAGAATCATGACTCTGCACTATCTGGACATCTAGGCATCCTGGGTACCAAGCACCTCATTTCTAGAACTTATTGGTGGCCTGGGTTGCCTAAAGACGTTAAGGCCTATGTCGCCGCTTGTGAAATTTGTGCTAGGTCCAAGACTCCCAGGTCCCGACCAGCGAGCTTACTATGTGGTTTGCCCATTCCCCAGAGACCTTGCACCCATATCTCCATGGATTTTATCACTGATCTGCCTCCATCCCAAGGCAAGACGGTGGTGTGGGTTGTAGTAGACCGCTTCAGTAAGATGTGCCACTTTGTGCCCCTCAAGAAACTACCCAATGCCAAGACGTTAGCTACCTTGTTTGTCAAACACATCCTGCGTCTCCATGGGGTTCCTGACAATATTGTTTCTGACAGAGGGGTACAGTTTGTTTCATTATTTTGGAGGGCTTTCTGTAAGAAGTTGGAGATTGATCTGTCCTTCTCCTTGGCCTTCCATCCTGAAACTAATGGCCAAACCGAGAGGACTAATAAGTCTCTAGAACAATATTTAAGGTGTTTTGTCTCTGACTGCAAAGATGATTGGGTCTCCTTCATTCCCCTCACCAAATTTTCCCTCAATAACCGGGTCAGTAACTCGTCAGGGGCCTCCCCCTTTTTCTGTAATTTTTTATTTAATCCACGGTTCTCCTCCGTTTCACCTGGTGGTTCCAACAATCCTGAGGTAGATGTCGTTCATCGGGAACTGTGCACAGTCTGGGCCCAGGTTCAGAAGAACCTTGAGGCGTCCCAGAGCATACAAAAGACTCAGGCAGATAAAAGACGTTCTGCTAACCCCTTGTTTGTGGTCGGGGATCGGGTGTGGCTGTCTTAAAAAAATTTGCGCCTTAAAGTTCAGTTCAAAAAATTTGCTCCCTGGTATACAGTGGAGGAAATAAGTATTTGATCCCTTGCTGATTTTGTAAGTTTGCCCACTGTCAAAGTCATGAACAGTCTAGAATTTTTAGGCTAGGTTAATTTTACCAAAGAGAGATAGATTATATAAAAAAAAATAAAGAAAATCACATTGTGAAAATTATATATATTTATTTGCATTGTGCTCAGAGAAATAAGTATTTGATCCCCTACCAACCATTAAGAGTTCAGCCTCCTCCAGACCAGTTACACGCTCCAAATCAACTCGGTGCCTGCATTATAGACAGCTCTTACATGGTCACCTGTATAAAAGACTCCTGTCCACAGACTCAATGAATCAGTCTGACTCTAACCTCTACAACATGGGCAAGACCAAAGAGCTTCCTAAGGATGTCAGGGACAAGATCATAGACCTGCACAAGGCTGGAATGGGCTACAAAACCATAAGTAAGACGCTGGGTGAGAAGGAGACAACTGTTGGTGCAATAGTAAGAAAATGGAAGACATACAAAATGACTGTCAATCCACATCGATCTGGGGCTCCATGCAAAATCTCACCTCGTGGGGTATCCTTGATCCTGAGGAAGGTGAGAGCTCAGCCGAAAACTACACGGGGGGAACTTGTTAATGATCTCAAGGCAGCTGGGACCACAGTCACCAAGAAAACCATTGGTAACACATTACGCCGTAATGGATTAAAATCCTGCAGTGCCCACAAGGTCCCCCTGCTCAAGAAGGCACATGTACAGGCCCGTCTGAAGTTTGCAAATGAACATCTGGATGATTCTGAGAGTGATTGGGAGAAGGTGCTGTGGTCAGATGAGACTAAAATTGAGCTCTTTGGCATTAACTCAACTCGCCGTGTTTGGAGGAAGAGAAATGCTGCCTATGTCCCAAAGAACACCGTCCCCACTGTCAAGCATGGAGGTGGAAACATTATGTTTTGGGGGTGTTTCTCTGCTAAGGGCACAAGACTACTTCACCGCATCAATGGGAGAATGGATGGAGCCATGTACCGCCAAATCCTGAGTGACAACCTCCTTCCCTCCACCAGCACATTAAAAATGGCTCGTGGCTGGGTCTTCCAGCACGACAATGACCCGAAACATACAGCCAAGGCAACAAAGGAGTGGCTCAAAAAGAAGCACATTAAGGTCATGGAGTGGCCTAGCCAGTCTCCAGACCTTAATCCCATCGAAAACTTATGGAGGGAGTTGAAGATTCGAGTTGCCAAGCGACAGCCTCGAAATATTAAAGGGAATGTGTTGCCAGAAAAACATGTTTTTTTTTAAAAAATTAAACATTTAGTGTGTGGGTGATTAAACATTGTTCAAATTTTTTTTATTTTTTTGCACGAATCCAGGAAATATTATAAATTATTTCTAATTTATAATACTACCCATTTTTGGTCACTAGATGGAGCTGTTCCCAAAATTGCAGCATTGCAACATTGGGTTAAAAGCCCTCGCTCTAGTGAGCTCTCAGCATCCCCCCCTCCTTTATCCTGGCCAGTGCCGGGATAAACGAGGGGTTTGAACGATGTAACCTCCTACACTGTGTGTCGCCATTTTTTGAGCTAACCCACAGTGTAGTAGGTTTACATACAGTAGTAAACACACACAAACACGAACATACATTGAAATCTCTTGCCTGCTCCTGCCGCCGCGGCTCCCTCCGGCCCGTCCGCTCCGTTTGCTGCTGCTGGTGCAAGTGCACAAATCCGGAAGCCGCGACCGGAAGTAGTAATATTACTGTCCGGCCGCGACTTCCGGTCCACAGGAAAATGGCGCCGGACGGCGCCAATTTCGAATAGGACTGTGTGGGAGCGGCGCATGCGCAGTTCCCACACAGACGCCGTACACTGCAGTCAATGGGACGGGAGCCGTTCGCAGTCCCTATGGGACTGTGGCTGCCGTATTCCATGTCTGTATGTGTCGTTAATCGACACACACAGAAATGGAACAAAAAATGGCAGCCCCCATAGGGAAGAAAAAGTGTAAAAATAAGAAAAAGTAAAACACAAACACACAAATGAATATAAACGTTTTTAATAAAGCACTAACATCTTTAACATATAAAAAAATAATTTGTGATGACACTGTTCCTTTAATGATTTACAGATGATCTGCAAAGAGGAGTGGGCCAAAATTCCATCTAACATGTGTGCAAACCTCATCATTAACTACAAAAAACGTCTGACTGCTGGGCTTGCCAACAAGGGTTTTGCCACCAAGTATTAAGTCTTGTTTGCCAAAGGGATCAAATACTTATTTCTCTGCGCACAATGCAAATAAATATATATAATTTTGACAATGTGATTTTCTTTTTTTTTTTAAATATAATCTATCTCTCACTGGAAACATTAACCTAGCCTAAAAATTCTAGACTGTTCATGTCTTTGACAGTGGGCAAACTTACAAAATCAGCAAGGGATCAAATACTTATTTCCTTCACTGTATAGGGCCGTACAAGGTCATTGAGGTCCTTAACCCCCTCTCCTTCCGGCTGGAGTTACCCCGTCTTTTCAAATACACAACGTGTTCCATGTCTCCCTCCTGAAACGCTGCTCCCTGTCCTTGGCTACCTCGAGGAAACCTCAGGTCCTTGTTCTTACCCCTGAAGGGGTAGAATTCGAGGTGGCCAAGATTGTGGACAGCAGGATGGTCCAAGGCTCCCTCCAGTACCTGGTCCATTGGAGAGGATACGGGCCTGAGGAGAGGACTTGGGTACCTGCCCGGGATGTTCACACCGGGTTATTGCTCAGGAAGTCCCATCTTCGGTTCCCCAACAAGCCAGGTCCACCTAGGAAGGGTCCAGTTGCCCCTCATAAAAGGGGGGTACTGTGAAGGATTTGCCTGACACAGCTTCTGTTTCAACATCCGTGGTTAATCAGCCTGCATCTGTTCCTAGGTCTGCTAGAGTGACTCAATCTGCTACCACTTAGGCTGGTAGGCTGAGGAGTGGGAGAGCCTATCGCAGCCTGGCCAGATGGTTCTAGCTCCCGCCCTTGGTCCACTTATGCCTTCATTTGCTGCTTGTCCTTTGCCTGTGATTCTCCTGTTTCCTGGCTCTGCTGTTCCTGCTGTTACCATTGACCTCTGCTTCATATTGACCCTGGCTTTACTGACTATTTTCCTGCTCTGCATTTGTTACCACGTACTCTCCTGGTTTGACTCGGCTCGTCCACTACTCTGTTGCTCACGGTGTTGCCGTGGGCAACTGCCCCACTTTCCTTTGCTTTTGTGTTTGGCTTGTCTTGTTTGTCTGTCGTGCACATATAGACCCTAGGGACCGTCGACCAGTTGTACGCCGTCGCCTAGGGCGGGCTGTGCAAGTAGGCAGGGACTGAGTGGCGGGTAGATTAGGGCTCACCTGTCTGTCTCCCTATCCTGACATTATACCCCCACACTCTCCCTATTAATGCATAAATAAGTATCTTCTTCTATGTTTCTGTATTTCTATGACTTGTGAGTATGTATGTTGTTTTGATTTGTATTATTCTAGATGTTGTAAACAATATACTGTATATTTGTATCCTTCACTTAGAAAACTGTTAAATAATAACAAAATATAAGACAAAAAAAAATCACATGTTTGCCAGAGGTGCTATTTCAAATTTACGCTGTTAGTTCAGTTAGCATAAATACAGACATAAATACAGAATGAGCAAGTAAAATTTAGAAAATGGCTTCTGTTACTCAATTATTTATTGAAAAACTACTGTGAGAGCTGTGAAGAGAAAGTCAATAGACGTTATTATTCTACAATCACCTTAGAAATAATAAGCGCCATTCAAGTCAATTTTCTTTCAGTGGATCAACACTAAAACCAGTAACTTCAAGTCCAATGTAAGTTGGCCCAAATCCAAATGACAAATGTGTAATGTTCTACTTTGACAAAGAACAAACAACTTCCTTCATTACAACTGCTGTTAGTGTCACCGATACAATCATGAGAACAAAAACTTATTTTGGCAAATACACTGCAGTCTAAAACCATTCCCTTAAAAGTCTCCATAGTGTTTTGCTTCATAAATTCATGTATTTTAATGCTTCTGCATTGTATCAGATATAATAATCTATGTATGCATCACACTGTATGTGTGTGTGTATATATATATATATATATATATATATATATATATATATATATATATGCACGCACATACTGATATATATGTAAAGAGTGAGAGAGAAAGAGAGACAGAGGCTGCTAGTGTATAGATACGTCTTATAAAATTGCCTTCTGATGTGAAATATGCGTACACATTTCAATGTTTATAAATCAGGTCTAAATCCTATTTCAATACCCAAGCACATGATAATTTCCGTCTACCTCCTTCTATCAGATGATGTGTAGTCATTGTGGTATCTATTAATCTCTTTCTCATAGGAAATTCTAGTGTGTGGAATTTCCTTGCGGACTGCACAAAGCTTATCATAATAGCTAGTGTGAATTAATTATTTATCTTCATAAACCCTTAACGTTGTAGAGTTCATCAGTAAATATTGTTATTTTGAAATGATACTATATATTCAATATAAGTTTCCGTAGTAAATACTCAACCATAGTAGTCAAATAGAAGTCTTAATAACACTTTAAAGATGCTCGGTCACTAGTTTATGAATTCCCTTTCTCTTAACTAATCTAATAGGCGCTATGATGCTGATAACTACAGTGTAATATTTTTTTTCAAAAACGTTTATTATTTGCAGTTATGTGCATTTTTCTAAATATGCTAATTTGGCTATGCTTCCCAAATGGGAGGTTACTCATTCTTTTTCATTCTGGGTGGTGTAATGTTTTCTATATGACAATATCCAATCAGTGTCACACATTTCTCCTCTTCCCAGCCCAGCAACAGAGTGTGATCATATAGTATACAGCTTCCATTCCCGACTGTGTTTCAACTGGTGATCCCTACCATTGTTTCACAGCTACTGTGATCCTGGTGCCACATGAAAGATTAGTATCTCATAATTCATATGCCACCAGAACCACTGTTTTAGCTGGTCAACAGCCCAAAATATATGGCTATTTGATGTGATCCCCCTTCCCTCCAGCCTCAGTCTCTCATACTGTGTGTGAAGAAGCTTCATGCTGATAGGACAGCATCAGAGGCTGTGAGGTAGCTCCACCTCAGGAGAATCTCTGATGTTGACACCCACTTGTCTAGTATAGCCTCATTTGCATATTTAGAGAAAAGCTCATAACTTTCAAAATAATAAACTTTTTGGGACACAATTTTCACTAGCATTATCAGTGTGACAGCGCCTATTAGATTAGCCAGGAGATAGGGCTTTACTAAACTAGTGACAGATCCTCTTGTACATAATACAGATTTTTATGCAATGTTAATAAATAAATACATTTTTATTATATGCTTGTGTATGTTTATATAATAGATGCTCATGAGACTGCAGGGGAACTGATCAGCCACACTATAATGGTATAGTTACAGTCAAGTATGGATTCAATCTGTTTTACCCTTTCAGATATTAAAAGAGACTGAGATTAATTAAAATGTTGAAAGTAAATGTAAGGGTTCAACATGTCAGCCTTCTAATCTACTTTGTGGATCAATTACTCGTTGCTTTTAAATTCTCTGTTTTCAATCCTTGAATGAGAACCTTTATTCTTTACTAATATATGTTTATTAAAGAGGCTCTGTCACCAGTTTATAAATGCCCTATCCCTTACCTAATCTGATAGGCGCTGTAATGTAGATAACAACAGTGGTTTTTATTTTGAAAAACAATAATTTTTCAGCAAGTTATGAGCAATTTTAGATTTATGCTAATTAGTTTCTTAATGACCAACTGGGCGTTTTTTAACGTTTGACCAAGTGGGCATTGTAAAGAGAAGTGTATGACACTACCAATCAGCATACACTTCTCTCCATTCATGGCCATTTGATATCTTGCTGTGCTGTCATATACACCCACATTAACTTTACTGAAGTGTCTTTAGAGTGAATAGACATTGCCTCCAGCCAGGAAGCGATGTCTATTCAAACTCCAGACACTTCGGTAAAGTTTCTGTGGGACGTAATCACAGCACAGCGTGATCTCACGAGATCAGGCTGTGATTGACAGGACAGCATGATCTCGCGAGATCACGCTGTGCTGTGTGAGTAAGTCCCAAAGAAACTTTACCGAAGTATCGGGAGTGTGAATAGACATCGCATCCTGGCTGGAGGCGATGTCTATTCTCTCTGAAGACACTTCAGTGAAGTTAATGTTGGTGTATGTGACAGCACAGCGTGATCTCGCAAGATCACGCTGTGCTGTGAGTACAAATGGACATGAATGGAGAGAAGTGTATGACGCTGAATGGTCAGCTTCATACACTTCTCTTTACAATGCCCACTTGGTCAAAAGTTAAAAAACGCCCAATGAAAGTTTGTTTTCTTTTTTATCCACAGTACTATTTTTACTTATTGAGGATTAGATTTCTGGCCAGTGCCAGGAAGCTGTGTGTGGCATCAAAACTAGACTAGGCACCCAGTTACTGTGATGCTACTTTCTTACCGGATGGACTTGTCTACCCAATCCAGGTGGGACTTCACATTTTATTTGCATTTATTTGTATGAATGGGCAGAAATGGAAGTGCTTTATGTGTCTCCCCTGGGATCAGTGAGGCAATGGACTTCAATGCACTGACACTACACTATAGGATTGTCTTGTGTCACATCTGGTCAAGACGCCTACTCATAAGAACTTAAGTGATAATAATAGGAAGGTTGCTTAAAGGAACACCAAACCTAGGAATGAATGATAAAAGAAAACCTGAGATATATTTCCATGACTGCAGTATTTTCTACAGGTTTCTAAATCAATCATTCTTGTAGGAATCCTGCAGAGAACACAGGGGTTAGTCTCAATCTGATCTATTCCATTTTAGGCTGGGAATTAATCATCTTTTTTTTACTACTGCAGACAGTTTTATCACGGCAACACACAGAACAGTAAGGTCACGTTCAGATGTGGTGGAATTGCTGTTGAATTCCGCTGCGGACAGTCCGCAGTGGAATTTTGCAGCAGCCGTGTTTTACATGTGTTTCTATACATTTTTAGAAAACTTAGTTCAGACGTTGCGGAAAATAAATGTGCAAAATTTAGGCCGCAGTGCAGAATGTTCACTCCGCAGCATGCACATTATGTTGCGGAGAAGCAGTGGAATTTCACTGGGTATTTCAGCCTTTGCAATGCAGAAACTAAAACCTGTGGCAAGTCCACTGTGATATCTGCAACGTCTGAATTACCCGTCAAATATGCAAATGTTGCTGCAGATTCGTTGCGTAATTTCCCCGAATCTGCACTAACATTTGGAGCGGAAAAATTCTGCCACGTCTGAACGTGACCTAAGGAGGAAGAGGAGGAGAGGTGCCATGGCTGAGCTCCTGGGACACACAGAGATCTGGTTTATGCTGTATATTTCTCAGTCTTAATTTTAATATGAGAGAAATTGGATTAAAGGAGAGTTGAAGATAAAGGGAGGAAGTGCTTGGATATCATTTTATTTTGATGCTGCCATGACAACAGATAACTGTCCTCTGCTGGAACTAATCGGCCATCAGTCCTAGGAACCTTGCATTGTTTAAAGTTTATGGTGTTCCATCTGTGTATCTTTGTTTATTACATATACTGTATATATTACATTATTATATTGTATGGACCATTGAGTGCCTGACTAGAAATTTACTATATTAATTATATTGTACAGGAATTAGAAAGGAAAATCTCCAATCTAATTTCCAATTAAACATTTTGTTTGTCAAAGAGACGCCAACATATTTAACTGAATAATTAACTAAATAAATGCTGCTGAATGAGTGGATATATACATGCATATATTTATTTTATGACATTTCAAAATTATTGTTGTTGTTTATGCCTTTTTCTTTATATTTTTATTTTATGTTGCTTTCTATGTTAGTTCTTTACTAGCTTATTTTTTATGTTCATCACAGATCCCAAAGGCTTGGAGGTTTTGTCAAAAATGTCTGTCGCTAGCTATGTTGCACACGCACACCTTACAAGAGGGAATTGCATAAATAGAATAGTCTTTGCTAAGAGGAACACAGAGTGCATAATTGGATAACTTTGTGAAATACCATACATTACTGCTACAAACTAAGAGTTTTATAGTTCACTTACTCTATCTGTAAGATTTAGTTTGTACTTGTTTAGTGGTTTGCTTAAAGGAGACTTTTATTTAACAGTCTGAATTTGTTTATGTTAGGCTATCATTTTAAAGGACGAGTGTCGCGAAAAAAAATTTTTTTATATCAATTTGCTTTTAGTGTTTTATTAAAAAATGTTTTATTTATTTGTGTGTTTGTGTTTTACTTTTTTTTATTTTTTAACTTTTTCTTGTCTATGGGGGCTGCCATTTTTTTTTTCCATCTCTGTATGTGTAGATTAACGACACATACAGACATGGAATACGGCACATACAGCCCCATAGTGAATGCGAACGGGACCCGTTCCATCAACTATGCTGTACGCCGTCTGTGTGGGAACGGCGCATGGGCCGCTCCCACACAGTCCAAATTGAAGGTCTTTGGCCGAGCGACGTCCGGCGCCATTTTCTTGTGGACCGGAAGCCGCGGCCGGACAGTAAGATTACGACTTCCGGTCGCGGCTTCCGGACTTGTGTTCTGAAGCAAGGACTAGGAGCGGAGGGAGCAGACAGAGCGGACGGACCGGAGGGAGCGGTGGCGGCAGGAGCAGGTAAGTTAGGTCTGTGTATGTACGTGTTTTAGTGTGTGATTACTACTGTATGTAAACCTACTACACTGTGTGTTATCTCAAAAAATGGCGACACACAGTGTAGGAGGTTTGACCGTTCAATCCCCTCCTTTCTCCTGGCACTAGCCAGGATAAAGGAGGGGGGAATCTGTGAGCTCACTAGAGCGAGTGTGTATTCTCAAATTTTGCAGCATAAAGCAATGTGGTTGCTTTACCACATTCCAATGCTGCAATTTTGAGAATTGCTCCATCTAGTGACCAGCACTGGGAAATGTTATAAATTAGAATCGAATTTATGATATTTCCTGACTCGTGAAAAAAATTAAAAAAATTAGAACAATGTTTAATCATTTATACACTAACTGTTTAACTAAAAAAAAGATTAAAAAAATTCTAGCGACACATTCCCTTTAAGTCACACTAGGGAAAAAAAGATTTCTTCCTAACTTTTAAAAAGCTTCACAAAGTAAGGCCTTAATCACATCACGTTTTTGCCCTACGTTTAGCAGGTATGTCTGAATATCTCCCGAGAGTGCCATTTTGGCTTCTAACATGATGGTATACGTTGGTATACATTTTTAAAAGAAAGTATGAAATAGCATAGTAATATTTGATGTATACGTCATGAAAAGGGTCATGAGAGTTCATGACTTAGCCATTTGATGTATGTTATTACAGTTTATGGGTGATGGGTGCCACTCTTTGGCATCTCTCACAGTCTGCCATCAAAGTATACATTAGAAGCTTTTAGTGTTGTTAACACTAACTTAGGCCAAAAAAACGTGATGTGAACATTGCCTAATAATCTCACAGGATATGCCATAAATGTCTTATAGATGCAAGTCACAGCTCTAGGACCTGCATCTATATGCAGGTGACCCTTTATGCAGGGGTGAGCTGCAGAAATTCCTTAAATGTCTAAAATGGGAATAACCCTTTAATCCCCCTAGAAAATCTCTTGTTGTACACTAGTCCTGCTAGCCCTCCACTGTTACATAGAAGATTTTATTGTTACTACTTTTTTAGGCAATAATTGAAAAGCCCAAATATTATTTGTCTATAACTTGTAGCGCACAACACAGACTTTTTTTTAAAAGCTTTGTGTTGCCTACATGCTAAACTCCCAAATCAGTGGGAGAAAATGTAAAATGGAGCCAGAGACAACAGAATTGTGTAACGACAAATACTAAAGTAATTTTTACAAATTAGTTACATT
Organism: Rhinoderma darwinii; assembly: GCF_050947455.1. NCBI lineage: Eukaryota > Metazoa > Chordata > Amphibia > Anura > Rhinodermatidae > Rhinoderma > Rhinoderma darwinii. The sequence goes on from NC_134688.1 coordinate 368,248,453, forward strand.
AAAAGAGGATGTTTTTTTTCCAGAAAACTTGTTTTAAAACGTCCGTTTAAGGAATTCGGAATAAATTGGTGGGTGAAGAGCAGCTACAAAAAGCGTTTAGCACTCTGGAGGACCCGGCAAGTTCCTACATAACACAGAAATTCACTCATTTCTAGTGCTTATCATTTTTGCTAAAAATATGCAATATTTTGCATTGCTTAAACACAACTCTCCTGGCCGGCTAATTATTTCACTTACATACACAAAGAGCATACAGTATTTCCTTAGGGTCGAGACATCACAAAACATATTTTGCATTAAACGACCGTGTGTATCTATTGCTTGATTTTGCACCAGCAGTGATTTCCCAGTTTATACTGTATGTACCATCATACACAGAGGGGTAACTTGAAGCTCTGGGGTCTTAATGCTAAAAAATCTATAAAGTGTCATCTATAGTACTAGTCATTTATAATACAGCGTCTGGAAGCGACCACAGACTTTGCACCCTGTATGGTTACACCACTGATCATACACCATTATCTAAAATATTCTCAGATAATGAAACCCATTATTTTCTGACTCCTAAGTTCTATTAGATACATTTATAAATATGTTTAATATATTTTATTACCAGCTTGCAGTTTTTACCATATGGAATAAAACTAAGCAAGTGAAAACTATGCTTCTGCGGGAGAACTGAGGCATAGTTGAATAAAAATAAAATGTAAGCTATTGTAATTAATAAATGTCCAATTGTCCATAAATAAATAATTAAGTTAAATGAAGCCAAAATACTAAAGTACTGTGATTTGTTAATTACCAGCAATATTACTAATTGTAATGCTTAAGCGGGATCTAATGGACTGTTTACACCAAAACAAAACTTTTGGTGAATTAAACAGCAATTATGTCTCTTCCCAGCATTCTTATCTCACATTGACAAGCATTTTACAGCAATTAATTGATGTTAGCACAGCAAACTTTACAGCTGTATTCAAATTACCTATTTAATCAACACGCTTTAAATGCTGTATGGTTTTTCCTATCACAACAGAATTACTACAAGATGTTCACTGTAGAAATGCAGGCAGAAATTAATGCTGAACTGGTTTATTAATCATAAAAATGCACTGGGCAACTCAGTGGAACAAGGAATAAAAATTATATATTTTTTTGGACGAGCTACTGTTTTGCACAGCATTTGAACTGGACTTCATGCATAATTAGTGCAAGGATTTTAAATATTGTAAATCCAGGGAAGACGGTATAGGCTCCAGATTAAAAGATGCACTATTTTACATAAGTATATAAATCTTTTGGAATGCAAACTTTATCATATAGTTTTAGTAGTGGATTAGTTCTTTGTGAGTTCAGAAAAATCATCTTCGAGCCTCCTTCACCCACACTTTTATTTTTTCCAGCGTTTCAAGCCCTTTAAGGCCAGGATCACACTCTAGTGCATTTTCTAGCTCAGGTTTTTGACACTGCTGTGTTTGTTTTTTTAGCCAAACACATGAGTGCTCACAAAAGAAAGGAGATGCATCAGTCTTTTTCTTTAAATCTTTCCTTCCTTTTGGATCCACTTCTGACTTTGGCTAAAAAAACTGAGCTAAAAACTGCACTGTGTGTGCGTGCGTGTGTCCCAGGTCAAAATACATCAGCTTTATATTAAGAGGTGCACTGGCTATTTTACATAAGTTTATGCGTTGTTTTTTGGAATGCAAACTATACAATTTAGTTTTAGTAATGGAATAGCCCACTGTGTCTGATATTACCAAAATCACCTATAGGCATCCTTCACACACATAGTTACATAGTTAGTATTGTTGCAAAAAAAAGGCATTTGTCTATGAAGTTCAACCAAGAGATGGGAGAAGGGTAAACGTTACAACATTGTTATACCCCTATTGATCCAGAGGAAGGCAAAAAAAATCCATAAGGTATGAAACAATCTGCCCTTAAAAAGGAAAGATTTCCCTGGTGCAAAATCAAGCAATAGATACACACGGTCGTTTAATGCAAAATACGTTTTGTGATGTCTCAACCCTAAGGAAATACTGTATGCTCTATGTGTATGTAAGTGTAATAATTTGCCGGCCAGGCGATCAGACTGGATCAACATTCAAACAAGAATTCTATACATTGACATAGATACTTATATTTTTTCATTCTATGAAATAATCTAAGCCTTTTTTTAAGCCATCTACTGTTCCTGCTGTGAACAGCTCCAGTTGTTATGGTAAAGAAGGCTTGTCGCCTTTGGAAATGTAACTTTTTTTTCTCCAGATGGAGGGAGTGCCCCTTGACTTTTGAAAGGATTTTACATGGAACAGCTTTTCACCATATTTTTTGTACAGGTGATTTATATACTTAAACAAGTTAATCATGTCCCCCCTTAGTCGTCTCTTTTTAAGACTAAGTATATTTAATACTATTAATATTTCCTCATAACTAAGATCCACCCTTATTAGGTTAGTTACTCTTCTTTGTACCTTTTTCAACTCCAGGGCATCCTTTTTCTGAACTGGTGCCCAAATCTATACTGCATTACCTTGAGTCCGCACTAATGCTTTGTAAAGTGGTAATATTATATCCTTGTCCTGCGAGTCCATGCCTCTTTTTATACACGACTGTTTCCTGCTGGCCTTAGAAGCAGCTGATTGACATTACATGATGTTATTTAGTCTATGATTTACAAGTACACCCAGATCCTACTCAACAAGTGAGTCTCCGAGTTTAACTCCTCCGAGGACATATTTTAAACTTTACATTTATCTACATTGAACTTCATTTGCCAAGTGGATGCCCAAACACCCAGTGTGTTCAAGTTGGCTTAATATTACATATTGCCTTCCATAGACTGAACAATACTACATTCCTTGGTGTTATCTGCAAAAAATAGAAATAGTGCTATTAATCCCATCCTCTATATCATTAATAAATAAGTTGATAAATAGTGGTCCCATCACGGAACCCTGGGGTACACCACTTATAACTGGGGACCATTTAGAGAAGGAATCATTGGGGAACCAATTTCAATCCAATTACAAACTTTACTTTCTAAAGCTATAGACCTTCAAGTGTCACTCTTGTTTTAATTTTTTTCCCTATAAATCAATAGTAAAAGTAAATATAGGTGTAAAGGGAAGTGTCCCTATATGTATATGTGTATATATGTGCATGTATATATATATATATATATATATATATATATATATATATATATATATATATATATGTGTGTGTGTGTATATATATGTATATATATATATATATATATATATATATATGGCATGCATGTGTATGTATAATACATATAATGTCTCATGAACCAGGGCCGTAGAAATACAGCCCTGGTCATGAGTACGGTGGTAAACAAAGCAGGACAATTAGCATTGCCCTGCTTTGTTTGGAAACCATGGAGACAGAAGATAGTTTTATCCCCTGTCTCCATTTCAAATCTCCTGTGTGCACGGACAGTCTCGTGCGGGCGCTCATGTGTCGGCTGGTGATACATTATCACCATGCCGAACCAAATTAGTATAAAACGAAAAATCATCATAACTCGGTCAAAAATAAAAGTAAAAAGAAAACAAAATAAACTGCTGTTGTCTACATTACAGCACCTTTCAGATTTGGTAGGAGATAGGGCACTTATAAACTGGTGACAGGGCCTCTTTAACTCTCCCACCACTACAAACTGCTGTAACCCGTTGAATGCCCATAAGGCATATATGAGGGTAATCTGCATTAAAGCAGCATCCAGATTGAAGAAAAGTAGGGAAAAATTCACCCAAGATATCCTTACTTAATTGCATAAGCTGGAATCCTTCAATAAAATCTAAGTGACCCCGTTAATTAAACAGCAGCTCCAAGAGCTCAGTAATCAGCTTCAATCTATACTTATGTCCCAACATACGAATCTCTTTAAAAAACTTCAATTAGGCTTTTAACTTAATGGCAATAAGCCAGGGACGTTATTGGCTAAAATGATTAAAAAGAGAAGTGCTAAGCAGAGAACTTCGAATCTAATTGATCAACAGGGCAACAATATTACTCATCCCCAAGACCTTAAAGAGCAATTTAGAAATGGTTACAAAGGCCTTTATAATCTTAAAGATTCTACGGAAGTAAATCAACCAACGTCAGAGCAGATCAATCGATTCTTAAATTCACTGCACCTCCCATCCCTTTCTGAGTTCGATATCTTTTCTCCTCCTCAAGCTTGGAGGTGAGCAAGGCAGTTAGCAACTGGAAGGGAGGCAACGCCCCCAGGCCAGATGGCTTTATAAATTGCTATTAAAAAAAATATTATAATGCTCCAGCTTCATTACTTGCTAATCTATATAACGAAGCAGCAGAATTAGATTATTTTCCCCAGGAGATGTTGGCAGCAACAGTTATATCTCCCGCTAACTTTAGTCCAATCATGCTCCTCAATTCGGAGGTCAAAATTTTTGCCAAACTGTTATCAAATAGAATTATCTCTATCCTTCCCATGCTGATCGAGAAGACTAGGTAGAATTAATTGCTGGCCTGTAGGCGCCTGATGGCACTCAACGCTTTGCTAACCTGATATACTGGGCTAGGACCCGAAGTAAATGCCCTCTGTGCTCCTTGCTCTGAATGCAGAGAAGGCATTCCATCAGCTTCATTGGAGTTGCTTAGAAGCTTTTCTTTCAAGATTTGGCTTTGTGGATTTTTTTAGAACTGCGATCACGGCTCTCTATTCCTCTTCCTCATCTAAAGCTTAAGCTTCAGGATTCCTTTCAAGCTCCTTTCCTATTACAAATGGTACACGTCAGGGGTGCTCCTTATCCCCCCTGATTTTTCTATGATGTTGGAGCCTCTGGCAGAATCCAGAAGAAATAATCCCCTTATACGAAGCATACAACTATGACATTCTCATAACAAGGAGGCGGCGCTCCACTAAATTAATATTGTCTTTAGGTATTGCAATATTAAATGATCCATAATAGGTAGTAGGTTACCACTTATCTATTAGAGTTGTACTATTATAGGCAAAGCGCTACTGCATATTATATCAAGGAAGGAATTTCGCCAACTGCCACCCACTGCTTTCCCACAGGAGACAAACTTCTGCTAGAATGGGGAAAATGTTGCCGTTTCGGGACTCGGTGTCTGGCTCATCAAACAATTGATTCCTTTTGAGTAGCATACTTGATTTTATTGTAAGAAAGACAACACGTTTCAGGATCGGGGAGGTCCCTTCAAGAGGTGATAAATTGCAATAAAAGCATAAAGTGCATTAAATACATAAAAAATCGGGAAAACACAAAGCAACCAGCATGACATAGTTTATATTCATTTGTAAGTTTAAAAAGGAGAACTGTCTGTACAATTGCTTTACGACCATCTCCAAAGTGGTCACGCTATGTGAATGAGTCTTATTGAGCCAAACTTCACGTACCATGGCAATACGTATGCACTATGATATATGTTTACACAAAGATTAAAAAATATGGGTACATAGTAAACAATCAGTCTCAGGACTAACTTTTAAACAAGTAGACATAGACAGGTCTCCTTTTTTTACTGACCAAAATATATAGACTACGTCATGCCCATTTCTTTTTATCTGTGCTTTCCCAGTCTTTTATTGTCATTTATGAAGGGACCTGTCCGGTCATGAAATGTGTTGTCTTTGTTATAATAAAATTAAGTTTGTTACAAAAAAGGATTCATTTGTTTGATGAGCCACGTCCTGGGTCCCGATACTGCAACATTTTGTTTCTACATTCTCCACACAAAATTGATCTATACGCAGACGATGTTATACTTTTCCTCTCAGATGCTTTATCCTCCCTTCCTGAGGTACAAAAATCATTGGACCTCTTTGGGAAACTCACAAACTATGGGTCTGTCCTCCGATACTCAAGTTAGTTTTCAATTGTTTTATTCCTTTCAATGGAGTAATCAAAATTCCCTACTTAGGCATTTTTCTCACCATTTTTTTTTCGGAACAGTTATTGAAACATATCTATACTCCTCTACTGACTAGTATTTCTAAAACTCTCAATTCTTATTTCCACATCTTCACGTCTTGGCCTAGAAAAATAGCCATCATTAAAATAATGATGATGCCTACCATTCTTAACCTATTCCGCACGATAATAATCCCTCTTCCCCAGCCCTTTTAAAATAAATTACAGAAAATCATTAATGACTTCATCCAGTCCGAGTAAACACAATATTTAGTATACGGTAAACTGGGGGCATAGGGGTGCCCGATTAGCCGAAACATTACTGGGCTACTACATTTGACAAATTGAAGTGTTGGTAATCTATGATTCCACTTAAAAAAATAGATTTCAATTGAACATTCCATGACAGACCACTCGCCAGTATCTTTAATGGGTATTAGGCCAAGTAAACCTTCCTAGGTTACAGCCCTATGGTCTCTAAGTTTAAAAGCATTTATGTCTATATGAAAGGCTCATTTCTCTGTATTAACCCAGGTTGCACTTACACTTTTACGTAAATTGCCCTTAGTATACCTACTGTCTGAATTTGCCAGATCTTCCTCTGGAAAATTGGGTATCCTCAGGGATTACACATATACAGTCTATGTTTGACGGCTCCTGAATAATGGCATTTTCTGAGCTAGCCAGTAAATACTATCTTCCTTATAGGGATATCTTACAAATATTTCTGCATTAGGCACCTACTTTTGTCTGATGTGTATTAGGGGAAGTATCTCAGGTTTTTCATGAGGATATAATTGCCCACCTTCTGAATGCTGAACTCCCCAATTGTTTAAAATGGGAATCTGAGTTACAATCAATTCTCTTGAGGAATGGGGTAAAGTTTTCAAATGTAACAAAAGTGTTTCAAAATGGCTAAATATTGGAGGGCATCCCATAAATTGCTATTACGGTGGTATTTAACACCTACTCAAATTACGAAATCTAGTTTATCCTATTCAGAGTTATGATAGAGGGGCTGTGGGATTAAAGGTCCATATATCCATATGTGCTGGCATTGCCCATTTGTTTATTCCTTATTATATAGATATGTTCAACTTCACCTCTATAATTTCTACATGCAGAATTGTTTTTAAAATGGACACTATTCCATCATGGGCGAGTGTAGTGACAAGCTATATTATAATAGCTGCACGCTTGATTATTGCTAGATCTTGGAAAACAGCTGTTTCACCCACAATTTGCAAAACTGTAAATCAGGTAAAATGTTCCTTTGATATGGAAAATATGTATGCCCTTATGGCTTACTGGCTACCCAACATGCTGTCCATGTGGAAGGTATGTACCCGTTACTTTGCCTTCACAAACTCTGGACCGTCCACCTTACCCCTTGTAACATCTAATTTCTGAGCACTTTTTTTTACATTTGTTCCAATTAATTTCTAGGTTTAGGTCACCAGACTCATACCAAAGTATACTAGTTTGTGGATTGATATTATCTTTGCATTCTTTGGTATTGTTGTAACCAGGGCCAGCCTTAGGTTGGGCAGCACCTTGTGCGGGACTCTCTAATGCTGCCCTCCACACACAAAAACTTTACCGCATATATAGACACGCACATGCTAGTACATATATACTGCACATACATAAAGGCACATATTTAAACATACAGGCAAATATATATATATATATATATATATATATATATATATATATATATATATATATGTATATATATATATATATATGGAAAAAATCGAGCAAAGAAGCAGCACTCAATAGCAAAAAATGAAGTTTATTCACCCAACACAGCAACGTTTCACTTCCTCCATGGAAGCATTTTTAAGCCTTCAGGGCTTTTTTGCTATTGAGTGCTGCTTCTTTGCTCGATTTTTTCCATATACATCACTGGGAGAACGTCACTCCCTGTTATCTGAAGCCTAGCACCAGCTGTTTTTGTTTTTTTGCACAGTGCTGCTCCTATTATATGTTTGTTTCTTATATATATATATATATATATATATATATATATATATATATATATATATATATGTATCTATATATATATATATATATATAAATATATATATGTATATATATATATATATATATATATATATATATATATATATATATATATATATATATATATATATATACAGTCCAGCAGTGGAAAAACACAGCACTCCAAAATAACAGAAAATCAGGCCATGTGCTCGTCACCAGGGGATGAATCAATTCCCCTATTTTATGGATAGAAGACAACGTAGAAAGCAGTGACGGCACCAGGACTTCAAGGCAGATGCAAGCAAAGTGGATTTATTCACCTCAAAAAAGACACAGCAACGTTTCGGTTCAACAGGAACTTGGCTTGAGAAAGGTTCCTGTTGAACCGAAACGTTGCTGTGTCTTTTTTGAGGTGAATTAATCCACTTTGCTTGCATCTGCCTTGAAGTCCTGGTGCCGTCACTGCTTTCTACGTTGTCTTATATATATATATATATATATATATATATATATATACAGTGAAGGAAATAAGTATTTGATCCCTTGCTGATTTTGTAAGTTTGCCCACTGTCAAAGACATGATCAGTCTAGAATTTTTAGGCTAGGTTAATTTTACCAGTGAGAGATAGATTATATATATATATATATAAAAAAAAAGAAAATCACATAGTCAAAATTATATATATTTATTTGCATTGTGCACAGAGAAATAAGTATTTGATCCCCTACCAACCATTAAGAGTTCAGCCTTATCCAGACCAGTTACACTCTCCAAATCACCTTGGTGCCTGCATTAAATACAGCTGTCTTAAATGGTCACCTGTATAAAAGACTCCTGTCCACAAACTCAATTAATCAGTCTGACTCTAACCTCTACAACATGGGCAAGACCCTTTAAAGAGCTTTCTAAGGATGTCAGGGACAAGATCATAGACCTGCACAAGGCTGGAATGGGCTACAAAACCATAAGTAAGACGCTGGGTGAGAAGGAGACAACTGTTGGTGCAATAGTAAGAAAATGGAAGACATATAAAATGACTGTCAATCGACATCGATCTGGGGCTCCATGCAAAATCTATATATAAAAGACCCCATGTGTTCTAAGTGCTCTTTATGCCATTTTGTCATGCATTTATTTAATGCCGTTTCTTATTTAGTGTTATTTTGTATATGACAGTGGCTTTTATATGAGGAACTCCTTTACCTATTATTAAAAGGGACAGCACTTTCTTATCATTCTCTCCTTTCTCCACTGTTATAATTTGTAGGCTGATTACTGGTGATTACTGAACATTTTCTGAAGTTTTGGAGAGAAGAGTATGGAGGGAGTGAGCAAGTAGGTAAATAACTACAGAACACTATACAATATTGCCATAAACCTCAGGATAATTGAGATGGTACCATGGTAATAGACACATGAGATCATCATGGCACCAAAGATTTAAAGACCAAAAACTGTACAGTAAATGTGCACACATTGGACTGGGGGAATAAGCAATGAATAATGAAAACTTGACTATACGACAATTGTAAAAAAGTAATTAGGCCTATAAAACTATTGAATTCTGGATCTTAGGGGCTGGCTGCTAAACTACCAAACATAAGGTGCAAAGCAAATGAAACTACTGGTCATTAGGAAGTACACACTACACCACTAGACATCAGGGACTACACAATACACCACTGGATATTAGGGACTACACAGTGTATATAATTGTGGATTACCAGAATGTGTGACTCCAGAACAGAATAACTCATATTGTATGTAGTGCTCATTTCTTCTATAACTTATATAAGTTTTCTTCTATCTACCAGCAAACTTGATGTAAAAACTTCTGACTACTCCCATTCAAATGCATTACTAAATGTCTTCAATCCTCTTCTAGCTTGTGTTTTGATGTTAGATGTCTTTTCAGTGCTGGTTCTTTTCTTTTATTTCATAGTTTATTTAGTTATTTTTCTCTTGATGCTTTCTTTCCTCTTCCCAATAGTTAATTTTCTTACTTGACTCTTCCAAATATCATCCCTCCTCCCTACAATTTTTCTAACTCCCACATTTCTATTCAGCTAGCAGGTTAGAATGTGAAAAAGAGCACTTTAAAGTTCAAGCAGAAATCAATTCTCATACAGGGTGTTTCGGTTTCAGCAAATAAATGTTATTCTTTGTAATATGAAAACTTAAATAATTATATAATATAATTTATGTATCAATCTCTCGCAGTTTTTAAGATTTCTGCTTTCTTGTCATTCAGTAGGAACCTTTGATTACTGTTCTAGTCATGTGATGAACACACAGGTGCATGGCTTGTTACAGCTACAGTATGTGTATAAGAGTTGAGTTTTTTAAACCCTTCCAGACGTATGAAGCTGGCTCACGGGCAGAACCCAATCCATATTATGTGGGTGTCGGCTGTATGATCCAGCCGACACTTTACTGTAATGAGTACTGCTCGAGCGGGATTCCACTCGTCTAACCACTTAGGTGCAGCAATCAAAAGCACCTAATGAAGGCCCCTTGGTCTGCCATCTTTGAACCCCCATTAAGCCCTGTCTCCGGCAGGACTTAGTTGGAGACTCCCAGGATCACGATATACTGCAATACATTAGTATTGCAGTATATTGTGTAAGTGATCCAAAGATTGCTGGTTCATGTCCCCTGGGGGGACTAATAAATCAAGTAAAAAAAAGGAAAACAAAAAAAAAATGTATGTACAAAAAAATTTATTGCCACATTCGTAAAAGTCTGAACTATTAAAATGTATTTCAAATATCTTGTTATTACATTTTTAACAAAGATTGCATATGTAGTTGTAACAATACATATAACATTATTGGAAGAAAGCATACAATAAGTGTTAAGTAGTTATGACTAATTAGAGGATATAACAATCGTGTAATCAATAATAATTCCCAGGTTCAACAAATCGAGCAAGCACTGAATCATGCATAAAATCGTAGAATCGTAGACGTTTAATCATGCATAAAAAAGATCCAGGGATTCCAGATTTGTTTGAATTTATTAGTTTCTTATCTCCCAATAGCATATTTCCATAGTACCCAATGGGTGACAGAAGGGGTTTCAGTACTGCACCAATATAGAGGAATCAGAGCTTTCACCGCAAGAACCGATTGCAGCCATAAGGGTTTGTTAAAAGACACAGAGGGGGAAAGGGAACTAAATTGAAAAACAAAATTTGGGGAGTCAATTGTGGAGCTTGCGCTAATATGGATTAAATGAAATTTCCCACTCTAGAACAGAAAGGTTTTATTAATGCACATTCCCACCAAATACGTGAGTACGATCCCAAATGTTGAAGACACATCCAACAAGTTGGAGGAATAGAACTATGCATTTTATTTAGGAGCACTGGAGTCTTATGCCATCAGCTATTTTTTTTGCTATTTTCTTGTAAGTTAATACACCTGGATGGACCGCAGCAGTGGTTATAAACAGTATCTGCTGTATTTCATGAGACGTAAATACTACTCTTAGTTCTCTCTCCCAAGCTGTTATCTAAGGCATGATTTTATCTGGAGAATGAGTGATTACCCGCTTATAAATTTTGGTGATGTTTCTGTTAACCGGAAAAGCGTATGAGCAATTAATTGTTCATACTCTGTAAGAGATTTCATGCATGACCCTTGTTTTAATAAGTTATGTTGTAATTGGGAGTAGATCAAAAAGTTTATGGATGTTTGTGGAAAGAATTAGCATACTTGCTCCAGAGTGCGGAATGCCCCATCTATCAGGATATCACTAATGACTAGAGATGATCGAACCGGGACAACCGAACCCGGTTTCGGTCCGAACATCGGGAAAAGTTCGGTTCGCAGCGAATCCGAACTTCACCGGGTTCGGCCGAACCCGTTTTGACTGAACCCGGTCAAAAATATTATACAAATCGGCAGCCACTTGTCTCTATCAATCACTGATAGAGAAAAGAGGCTGCTGATTAAAAATAAAATAAAAAGCATTTCATACGTACCCGGTCGTTGTCTTGGTGACGAGTCCCTCTTCTTCCTCCAGTCCGACCTTCTTTTCTGACGCGGCAGCCTGTGATTGGCTGCAGAGGCCGCGGCAGCCTGTGATTGGCTGCAGCGGTCACATGGGCTGTAACGTCATCCGGGAATGTCGGGCCGGATGTCAAGAGGGACGCGTCACCAAGGCAACGGCCAGGAGACCGGACTGGAGGAAGCAGAAAGTTCTCGGTAAGTATGAAAGTCTTTTTTTTTTTACAGGTTACTCTATATTCTGATCGGAATTCACTGTCCAGGGTGCTGAAACAGTTACTGCCGATCAGTTAACTCTTTCAGCACCCTGGACAGTGACTATTTACTGACGTCGCCTAGCAACGCTGCCGTAATGACGGGTGCACACATGTAGCCACTACGGGGCCTCATGCACACGACCGTAAAAACCCCCGTTATTACGGGTCGTAATTACGACTCGAAATAGCGGGCCCATAGACTTCTGTTAGCCACGGGTACCTTCCCGTATTCTCACGGGAAGGTGCCCGTGCCGTTAAAAAGATAGAACATGTTCTATTTTTTTATTTTACGGGCCGTGCTCCTATACTTTATAATGGGAGCACGGCTCGGATAAACGACCGGCTGCCCGTGGCCGGCCATGCTCATCTCCTGAAATACTCTGTGCTGCCTTAAACTCTGTGGACAGGTCAGGATCCTGTTTCTTTTAAATGCTGCTGGGGAACCCGCTCGAACCACTATATAAGGCTGCGCTACAGTGCAGCATTTAAAACTAAGAAACAGGATCCTGACCTGTCCACAGAGTTTAAGGCAGCACAGAGTATTTCAGGAGATGAGCGTGCAGATTCAGTGCTGCTGTGAACTCTGCTCTTACCATTACGTAGCTCTCAGTCTGTTACATCTCCTCCACTCCTGTCCTCAATAACACCTTCACATGATTGGCAAGTCACCACGTAATGGGAAGAGCAGAGTTCACAGCAGCACAGAGTATTTCAGGAGATGAGCGTGCAGATCTTGTGCGGGGTGGTGACTTGCCAATCATGTGAAGGTGTTATTGAGGACAGGAGTGGAGGAGAGGTAACAGACTGAGAGCTACGTAATGGTAAGAGCAGAGTTCACAGCAGCACTGAATCTGCACGCTCCTCTCCTGAAATACTCTGTGCTGCTGTGAACTCTACTCTTACCATTACGTAGCTCAGTCTGTTACCTCTCCTCCACTCCTGTCCTCAATAACACCTTCACATGATTGGCAAGTCACCACCCCGCACAAGATCCAAACGCTCATCTCCTTAAATACTCTGTGCTGCTGTGAACTCTGCTCTTACCATTACGTGGTGACTTGCCAATCATGTGAAGGTGTTATTGAGGACAGGAGTGGAGGAGAGGTAACAGACTGAGAGCTACGTAATGGTAAGAGCAGAGTTCACAGCAGCACTGAATCTGCACGCTCATCTCCTGAAATACTCTGTGCTGCCTTAAACTCTGTGGACAGGTCAGGATCCTGTTTCTTTTAAATGCTGCACTGTAGCGCAGCCTTATATAGTGGATCGAGCGGGTTCCCCAGCAGCATTTAAAAGAAACAGGATCCTGACCTGTCCACAGAGTTTAAGGCAGCACAGAGTATTTCAGGAGAGGAGCGTGTGATTGGCTGCAGAGGCCGCTGCAGCCTGTGATTGGCTGCAGAGGCCACTGCAGCCTGTGATTGGCTGCAGAGGCGGTCACGTGGGATGAAGCGTCATCCCTGGAGGCCAGTCTTCTGACGTCATCCTGACGTGCGTGACCGCCACTACAGCCTGTGATTGGCTGCAGCGGCGACATGGATGAAACGTCATTGCTGGAGGCCGGACAGGAGGAATGTAAGTATGAACGTATTTTTTTTACATTTTTTATTACATTAAAATTGTATTTTCCGCGCGCCGAGCATGGTACTGTCAAGGTTGCTGAAAGAGTTAGTGCAGCCCATTAACTCTTTCAGCACACTGGACAGTACCATGCTCGGCGCACGGAAATTACAGGTTCGGTCAGAACTAGTTCGGTCCGAATCAAACTTTTTCGTGAAATTCGGCGAACTAGCCGAACCGAACTTTTCATAAGTTCGCTCATCTCTACTAATGACCTTCATCCCAACTCTTCCAAGAGTACTAAGTCATGTAAACCAATTAGGTCGCCAACTTTTGTCAAAGGCGAGAAGGAAGTCTATAAAGAGAAGTTAATAGACAATCTTTGCCCGACTTTCAATGGTGCTTTAGTAATAATATTTGATTTGATCTTATCACTGGACAATTGTGGTTGTTGAAACAAGGCTTGAGTAAGAGAAGATCCAAATAAACACTCCTCAATGGCCACATATGGTTTAGGGTAAAGAGTCTGGCGCCAATCAATAATTCTAGCCAATTGTATGGCTTGGTAATAAACAGCAATGTTTGTGAAACCAATGCCACTCAAACATTTAGGTATAATGAGCGTGGAGTACATTATTCTGCTCCCCGTATTTTTCCAAATATATTTAAAAAAACTTCTGGCTAAGAATATGGTAAAAAGATTGAGGCAAATGGGAATAGTGTGCAGGAGGTACGTGGGCTTTTTTTTTTTTTAGGAATAATCAGCATCTTAATAAGATTGTTTCTACTCAGCCAAGATGTATGAGGTATTTTCCAACTCTTCAAAGTATTATCAATCTGGGGCAGTAGAGGTTCATATGTAGTGGAGAACCACTAGTCAGGAGAGGCCGAGACATGTAAACCCAGGTATTTCATGGAACTTGTAGACCACTCAAAGGGTGTGTTTGACTTCACTTTATTTATCACATAAGCTGCTATAGATTTTTTCTGATTCATTTTAAAGTTAGATATATCTTTTGAAAGTTTGCAAATATGCAGAAAAGAAAAGGAAAGGGTTCATCAGGGTTCAAATTAAGGATGAGAAGATCATCTGCCAATGCAGCAGTATGGCGTGTGTGTCCATGGATGCTGAATACATGAATTTGGGGATGATGGCAAATGTGTTGTATTAGTGTCTGTAGAGTAAGGGCAAAACGTAAAGGGGACAATGGGCAAGCTTCTCTAGTTCCATTTGAAATGGTAAAAGAAGATGATAATGTGCCATTGACCCTAATATTAGCGGAAGAGCATGTATACAGGGCCATATTTTTGTTCAATAGTAGTGGTTAGTATTACAAACTTCTATAAAGCCATATTCATAAACATCTACCCTATCAAAGGCCTTTCCAGCATCTGTTGATAACAAGGACAATGGCAAACTCCTAGACCGGGCAAATTGGATCAGGTGTAAAAGTCCTAGGTATTGTCCTTATCTTTCCTATTAAAAATGAATTCTACCTTTTCAGCTTGAATCGAACCTGGAAAAATAGGTTTCAGCTGGTTAGCCAGCAGTTTTACATACAACTTTATATCTACATTTAATAAGGCTATAGGACAACAACTGCAACATTAATTTCCTTCCTTGGGGAGTATAGTTATGTGGGCCGCCATGGGTTGTATAAGGAATCCCGAAGTATTCCCGATCACATTGAACGTTTTTAACATTATATTATAAGAATCTGCTGAAACGTTTTATAATAGCTAACAGGCAAGCCATGTGGGCCAGGGCTTTTGCACAGATGTGTCTCCTTTATAGCAGACTCTAATTCTAGTCGCGAGAATGGTATCATTAAATGCTTCTGTTGAGTAGGAGTTAACATTGTAATATTTATGTCCTGAAGAAATTTTGGATAGTCTTCTACTATCAATGTCCTCTAGTGACATTCCCTCCCTAAGATTATCCATGGATTAATTATAAATCCTAAATTGTCTACAAATTCACATGTTTGTGTAACGATATTTCCTATGGGGGATTTTATATATTTATTGTCTGTTCATGCCGCTTTTCAGCTAACAAGGCCATGAGTCTAGAACACTTATTACCATGGAGATAAATTTCTTGCTGGTTATATAGATACGCTCTGGCTGCTTTTGTATTCAATAGATTTTGTAGTTTTATACTCTGTATTGTCAGGTCTGTTAAAGTTTCCATTGGCAGGGATTGTTTAGGTTTCCCTTCAAGATCTGTAGCAAGTGTCGCATCAATTTCTCTGCTTTTCTTTTTCTTTACTAAGGACCCCAAGGAAATGAACTTTCCCCTCATCACGGTTTTATGAGTTTCCCAGATAATAGGTTGCGAGATATGATGTGAGACATTACCATAGAAATAATTAGATAAAGCATCCAAACATTTTTTCTTATTTTCCTCATCTTTCAAAAGTAGCTAATTTAGCCTCCAGGTGAAGTCTTTGTGAGGAAGAGTTAAAATATTGAGATTAGAGATGAGCGAACCGGGACAACCGAACCCGGTTTCGGTCCGAACTTCCGGTAAAGTTCGGTTCGCAGCGAATCCGAACTTCACCGGGTTCGGCCGAACCCGTTTTGACCGAACCCGGTCAAAAACATTATACAAATCGGCAGCCACTTATCTCTATCAATCACTGATAGAGAAAAGAGGCTGCTGATTAAAAATAAAATAAAAAGCATTTCATACGTACCCGGTCGTTGTCTTGTTGACGAGTCCCTCTTCTTCCTCCATTCCGACCTTTTCTGACGCGGCAGCCTGTGATTGGCTGCAGAGGCCTCTGCAGCCTGTGATTGGCTGCAGAGGCCGCGGCAGCCTGTGATTGGCTGCAGCGCTCACAAGGCTGCATCGTCATCAAGGAATGTCGGGCCGGATGTCGAGAGGGACGCGTCACCAAGGCAACGGCCAGGAGACCGGACTGGAGGAAGCAGAAAGTTCTCGGTAAGTATGAACGTCTTTTTTTTTACAGGTACTGTGATCGGTAGTCACTGTCCATGGTACTGAAACAGTTACTGCCGATCAGTTAACTCTTTCAGCACCCTGAACAGTGACTATTTAGTGTATGTGCACACACACTAATTACGTCCGTAAATGACGGACGTATTTCGGCCGCAAGTACCGGACCGAACACAGTGCAGTGAGCCGGGCTCCTAGCATCATACTTATGTACGATGCTAGGAGTCCCTGCCTCTCTGCAGGACAACTGTCCCGTACTGTAATCATGTTTTCAGTACGGGACAGTAGTTCCACGGAGAGGCAGGGACTCCTAGCATCGTACATAAATATGATGCTAGGAGCCCGGCTCCCTGCAGGGTGTTCGGTCCGGTACTTGCGGCCGAAATACGTCCGTCAGTTACGGACGTAATTAGTGTGTGTGCACATACCCTTACTGACGTCGCCTAGCAACGCTGCCGTAATGACGGGTGCACACATGTAGCCACCCGTCATTACGGGGCCTCATGCACACGACCATAAAAACACCCGTTATCACGGGTCGTAATTACGACCCGAAATAGCGGGCCCATAGACTTCTGTTAGCCACGGGTACCTTCCCGTTTTCTCACGGGAAGGTGCCCGTGCCGTTAAAAAGATAGAACATGTTCTATTTTTTTATTTTACGGGCCGTGCTCGTAATTACGACTCGTAAGTACGAGCACGGCCGGCCGGCCACGGGCAGCCGGACGCTTTTGCGAACCGTGCTGTCATTATAATTATAGCAGCACGGCCCGTAAAATAGAAAAATAGAACATGTTCTATTTTTTTAACGGCACGGGCACCTTCCCGTGAGAATACGGAAAGGTACCCGTGGGTAACAGAAGTCTATGAGCCCGTTATTGCGGGTCGTAATTACGACCCGCAATAACGGGTGTTTTTACGGTCGTGTGCATGATGGGAGCACGGCTCGGAAAAACGAACGGCTGCCCGTGCTCATCTCCTGAAATAATCTGTGCTGCCTTAAACTCTGTGGACAGGTCAGGATCCTGTTTCTTTTAAATGCTGCTAGGGAACCCGCTCGATCCACTATATAAGGCTACGCTACAGTGCAGCATTTAAAAGAAACAGGATCCTGACCTGTCCACAGAGTTTAAGGCAGCACAGAGTATTTCAGGAGATGAGCGTGCAGATTCAGTGCTGTTGTGAACTCTGCTCTTACCATTACGTAGCTCTCAGTCTGTTATCTCTCCTCCACTCCTGTCCTCAAGAACACCTTCACATGATTGGCAAGTCACCACGTAATGGTAAGAGCAGAGTTCACAGCAGCACAGAGTATTTCAGGAGATGAGCGTGCGGATCTTGTGCGTGGTGGTGACTTGCCAATCATGTGAACGTGTTATAGAGGACAGGAGTGGAGGAGATGTAACAGACTGAGCTACGTAATGGTAAGAACAGAGTTCACAGCAGCACAGAGTATTTCAGGAGAGGAGCGTGCAGATTCAGTGCTGCTGTGAACTCTGCTCTTACCATTACGTAGCTCAGTCTGTTACCTCTCCTCCACTCCTGTCCTCAATAACACCTTCACGTGATTGGCAAGTCACCACCCCGCACAAGATCCGCACG
The DNA here is from genome assembly GCF_050947455.1 of Rhinoderma darwinii. Classification (NCBI taxonomy): domain Eukaryota; kingdom Metazoa; phylum Chordata; class Amphibia; order Anura; family Rhinodermatidae; genus Rhinoderma; species Rhinoderma darwinii. The sequence continues at coordinate 368,266,776 of NC_134688.1, forward strand.
CTCATCTCCTGAAATACTCTGTGCTGCTGTGAACTCTGCTCTTACCATTACGTGGTGACTTGCCAATCATGTGAAGGTGTTCTGGAGGACAGGAGTGGAGGAGAGGTAACAGACTGAGAGCTACGTAATGGTAAGAGCAGAGTTCGCAGCAGCACTGAATCTGCACGCTCATCTCCTGAAATACTCTGTGCTGCCTTAAACTCTATGGACAGGTCAGGATCCTGTTTCTTTTAAATGCTGCACTGTAGCGCAGCCGTATATAGTGGATCGAGCGGGTTCCCCAGCAGCATTTAAAAGAAACCGTGTTTGTGTATGTGTGTGTTTGTGTATATATGTGTGTTTGGGTATGTGACTTTGTCTGTTTTTGTTTTTATATGTGTGTGTGTGTATATATGGGTGTGTTTGTGTATATGTGTTTTGTGTATATGTTTGTGTATATATGGGTGTATTTGTGTATATGTTTGTGTGTAGATGTTTGTGTGTGTTTTTGTATGTGTATATGGGTGTGTGTTTGTGTGTATATATGGGTGTGTTTGTGTATATGTGTTTGTGTATATGTGTGTTTGGGTATGTGTGTTTTTGTTTGTATATGTGTTTGTGTATATGTGTTCGTGTATGTGTGTATAACTGTGTGTGTGTGTGTTTGGATATGTGTGTTTTTGTTTGTATATGTGTGAGTTCGTGTATATGTGTGTGTTTGTCTGTTTATGTGTGTGTGTATATCTTGTTGTGTTTGTGTATATATGTGTGTGTCTGTGTATGGTTGTTTGTTTGTGTGTGCGTGTATATATGTGTGTAGGTGAGTAGAAGTATTGGTATTGTTCACATTGATAACTGTTTTTTTATGTTGTTGCAGATTTTGATGTACCGATTGGACTACATCTACGATTCGTTGGACTACTGCGTAGATCTGCGTTTTTTCAAATTTTAATAAAATGGTTAACGAGGGTTTTGTTGGGGATTTCTTATTTCAATAAAAAAGAATTGTCTTTGTGTTTTTTTTTTCAAACTTTATTAGTGCCTAGATAATGGCAGTTGGCTGATTGACAGCGTCCATTATTAAGGCGGTACTTAGTGTTAGCCGGTGCAGAGGCTAGCACTAACCACCCATTATTACCCCGGTACCCACCACCACCAGGGGTGCCGGGAAGAGCTTGGTACGATCCAGTACCCGACCATCTGTTGTGATGGTCGGGTACTGGGGCGGCCGTAGGCTGGTATTATGAGGCTGGGAAGGGCCAAAATCAGTGGACCTTCCCACCCTTGTAATGCTAGGCTGCTGCTGCTGTGTTGTATCGGGCTGGTTATAAAAATGGGGGGGACCCCCACGTCGTTTTTTTTTTGGAATTTAACAAATTTAGCAATAGACGGGTCCCCCACATTTTTAATAACCAGCCATATACAAGGCCGCAGCAGTCTGGCATTACATGGGTGGGAAGGGCCACTGGTTTTGTCCATTCCCAGGCTAATAACACTGTGTTGTATGTGGCTGGTTATAATAAATTGGGTGGAACCCCATGTCTTTTTTAAAAAAAAAATGTAAATAAATAAATAATTTAAAAAAATGACGTGGGGTCCCCCCCACTTTTATAACCAGCCAGATACAACACAGCAGCAGCAGCCTAGCATTACAAGGGTGGGAAGGTCCACTGTTTTTGGCCCTTCCCAGCCTCATAATACCAGCCTGCGGCCGCCCCAGGGCCCGACCATCACAACAGATGGTCGGGTACTGGATCGTACCTGGCTCTTCCCGGCACCCCTGGTGGTTTTGGGTACCGGGGTAATAATGGTGGTTAGTGTTAGCCTCTGCACCGGCTAACACTAAGCCTCGCATTAGTAATGGATGTTGTCACTCAGACAGCGGCCATTACTAAAGTGATAGTAATAAAATTTGAAAAGAAAAAGACAAAGATATAGATAAAATATTTTATTGAAATAAAGCACCCCCAACACAACCCTCATTAACCATTTTATTGTAGAAAAAAAACCGTCATCGAAGTAGTCCTCGAAACCGACGTAGTCCAAACACCAAACCTGTAAAAAAATAAAATAATGAAATAAAACATGTCGTAGGCTTAGATTCAGTTTAATGTGTGATACTGACTGTTATACCATGTATAGAAGCCTGCCGTGAAGTTGACTTGGATACAGGGCGCCAGCAGACAGTATCATACATGGCCATACATACATATATATATACATACATATATACAAACATACATACATATATACAAGCATGCACATATATACATGCAAATATACATACATGCAAACATACACACATATATACATGCAAACTATCATACATACATGCATACACACACACATGAAAACATACATACATACAAACAAACATGCAAAGATACATACATACATATATACAAGCATGCACAAATATACATGCAAACATAAATACATGCAAACATAATTACATACATGCACATATATATAAACATACATGCAAACATACATGCAAAAATAAAAACATGCAAACATACATACATGCACATATATACATACATACATGACAACATACATACAAACATACATGACAACATACATACATGCAAACATACATACATGCAAACATACATACACACATGCAAACATATATACATGCAAATATACATACAAACATGCACATGTATACATACATGCCAACATACATGCACATATATACATACATACATGACAACATACATACATGCAAATATAGATACATACATACACACATGCACATATATACATACATGCCAACATACATGCACATATATACATACATGACAACATACATACATACATGACAACATACATACATATATATATATACACACACATGCAAATATACATACATTCATGCAAACATACATGCAAACATACATACATACATACAAATATACATACACACATGCACATATATACATACATGACAACATACATACATACATGACAACATACATGCAAAAATACATACATGCAAACATACATACATGCAAATATATACATGCAAATATACATACAAACATGCACATATATACATACATGCCAACATACATGCAAACATACATGCACAGATATACATACATACATACATGCCAACATACATACATGCCAAAAAATAATAATAATACGTTCATACTTACTTTCCTCCTGTCCGGCCTCCAGCGATGACGTTTCATTCATGTCGCCGCTGCAGCCTGTGATTGGCTGCAGAGGCGGTCACGTGGGATGAAGCGTCATCCTGACGTGCGTGACCGCCACTACAGCCTGTGATTGGCTGCAGCGGCGAAAGGGATGAAACGTCATCGCTGGAGGCCGGACAGGAGGAAAGTAAGTACGAACGTATAATTTTTATTTTTTTATTACATTTAAATGGTATTTTCCGCGCGCCGAGCATGTACTGTCAAGGTTGCTGAAAGAGTTAGTGCAGCCCATTAACTCTATCAGCACCCTGGACAGTAGCATGCTCGGCGCACGTAAGTGACAGGTTCGGTCAGAACTAGTTCGGTCCGAACCGAACTTTTTTGTGAAATTCGGCGAACTAGCCGAACCGAACTTTTGATAAGTTCGCTCATCTCTAATTGAGATCCATGCAAACAGGTGCGTGATCATAGACAGCTATGTGCCAAATAATGGATTGTTTAATCAACGTAAATGTAACAAAAACGTAGAGTAAACCGTTGACATGAGGGTCTGAGTAATATGTATAGTCCCTACCAGTCCCTACCACTTGAATAAATTGTTCTCCATATATCTCTCAGATCTTTAAATCGTCTTTAAATTCTTATAAGATTTTTGAGAAGATCCAGTAGAGGAATCTATATGGGATTCTAATGTAATGTTTAAGTCACCTCCCACTATACATATGCCTTTTTAACCCCTTAAGGATGAGGCTTATTTAGGCCAAAACGACCAAGCATTCTTTTTTGTTCTTTCCTCAGCGCCTTCCAAGAGTCATAACTTTTTTATTTTTTATGTTGACATAACCATATGAGGGCTTGGTTTTTGCGGGACGGTTTGTGTGTTTGCACTATTTTTGGCTGTATATATTATCTTGATTAACTTCTATGAAAAAAAAATTGGGAAGAAATAACGATTCCAGTATTGTTTTTCACATTTTAAATTGATGCCTATGACTATGCGGTGTAAATAAAATGTTAACTTTATTCTATGGGTCAGTACAATTATGGCAAAATATGCAAACTTTTTTATGTTTTACTTCTTTCGCACAATTAAAACACTTTTAAACAAAATTATTTGTTTTTGCATCACCAACTTCCCAAGAGCCGTAACTTTTTATTTTGTCCGTCGATATAGCCAAATGTGTGCTTTTTTTTTTTTGCGGGACGAGATGTAGTTTTCATTGTTACTATTTTGGAGTACATGGGACTTATTGATTAACTTTTATTTTTTGTATGGCGTTCACCCGGTAGTTTATTTAATGTGTTAACTGTACTGTTCGGGTCATTATGATCGTGGCGATAACAGATATGTGTATTTTTTTTTACACTTCTAGCAAATCAAACCACTTTTGATTTACTTTGAAAAAAAAGTGGTTTTATTCTCATTTTTAATGTAATCTCTTTTTTTTTTTTAATAAACTTTATTTAACTGTTTTAATTTATTTATTTTTAGTCCCACTAGGGGACTTACCAATGCGATCTTCTGATCGTGGATATAATGCTTTGGTATACTTAGTATACAAAAGCATTACTGCCTGAACTGACAGGCAATATATTAGGCCATGCCACTGGCATAGCCTAATAGGCATATAGCCAGGGCAGGCCAGGGGACCTTTGTTATGCCACTGGTTGTCCTGGCATCCCGTTGCTGGTCAATGATCGCATTCACACTTCGATCGGTGACAGAGGAAGCCGCCTCCCTCTGTCAAACCACTTAAATGCCGCGGTCGCTATTGACCATGGCATCTCTGGAGTTAAACGCCCGAGATTGGTGATTTTTCCAATCCTAGCCATTGCAGTGGGAGCCTGGTTGTCATTCACAGTGTCCGCGCGATCATAATCACATACACACACGGCGGAATGCGCAAATGGTTGCCGTGCATGTAGGTGATTATGTGCCAAGGTGTTAAAAGGCGTGCAGGAATTGTAGTGTCTCTAGTATCCAAGAGTTTTGATGTGTATTTGGTGCATATAGTCTCACTAATGTGATGGGAGTATTGGCTATTAGGCCTTTCAAGAATAAGAATCTACCCTTATTTTTTCGTTTGGTATGTAAAAGGACTGATTTCCTCAATGCAATTGTGACCCTCTAACTTTAGTGGAATGATGACACGAATGAAACCATTTGGAGAAATAAGACAATGGAAGATTTGGAAGCTTGCCTGACCTAAATTGGGTTTCCTACAAACACAATTTTTAAAGCATTTTTGGAGTCTTAAGGTATTTCAAATATTGATATGTCTATTGTCACGGCTATGGGGTATCTGGACCCACTGGGCCGCTCGGCCGTAGTGAAGTTGCAGCTGGTCAAAAAAATGTCAATGACAGTCTCTAGGGCGACAGTACCTGCATTGCTGGGTGGTGACGGATAATCAGAAGCAAGCTGGTACCGGACTAACAGGAGCTGGCTTGTGCCGGACTATCGGAAGCTGGTTTGTTCCAGACTATAGGAAGTAGGCTTGTGCTGTATACACCGCGTTCCAAATTATTATGCAAATGTTATTTTTCGCTGATTTTCCTAAATAGTCGATGCAAATGACAGTCAGTATAATCTTCAAGCCATCAACCGTTTGAGTATAATGTGAATTTTATTGAACAAATCTCCTAATGATAACAAATTTTTTTTTAGAAGTAAAAAACTCAAAATGCACTGTTTCACATTATTATGCACAACAGAGATCAAAACATTTTAAAAGTTGTAAAGAGAACTAGAATGGTAATTTGTTAAATTTGCAGCAACAGGAGGTCATATTTACAGAAATCAAAAGCTCTTTCAATAAAAAAAAACTTTACAGGCCAAGTTACATGTTAACATAGGACCCATTATGTTTGCATTGATTTACCATCTCATTTATTGATCCTAAGGCTGGGTTCACACGACCTATTTTCAGGCGTAAACGAGGCGTATTATGCCTCGTTTTACGCCTGAAAATAGGGCTACAATACGTCGGCAAACATCTGCCCATTCATTTGAATGGGTTTGCCGACGTACTGTGCAGACGACCTGTAATTTACGCGTCGTCGTTTGACAGCTGTCAAACGACGACGCGTAAATTGACTGCCTCGGCAAAGAAGTGCAGGGCACTTCTTTGCCACGTAATTTGAGCTGTTCTTCATTGAACTCAATGAAGCACAGCTCAAGATTTACGAGCGTCTCAGAGGCCTCTTAAAATACGAGGAGGAGCTTTTACGGCTGAAACGAGGCAGCTGTTTTCTTCTGAAAACAGGCTGTCATTTCAGCCGTAAAAGCAAGCTAGCCTGTGAACATACCCTAAAAGATAGACATGGTGCTATTTGTTATTTAGAGGATAATACTCCTGAGGCACTAATAATGCTCAGGATATTTAATGCATTAGGGTTTTTAACAGGGGCGTAGCTAAAGGCTCATGGGCCCGATGCAAAAGTTCTTATTGGGCCCCCCCCCCGCAAACTCCTCATGGCCGAGGGTCCGCAGCTTTCAGCTGCATCGCTGGGTCTCCTAAGTAACCCAACAATGCAGCACTAGCAGCCAAGGGCGTCACTAAGGCTGGGTTCACACACACAATTTACGGACGTAATTCGGGCTTTTTAGCATTGAATTACGTCCGAAAATGCGGCTCAAAAGCGTCGGTAAACATCTGCCCATTCATTTGAATGGGGTTACGATGTTCTGTGCCGACGGTTATTTTTTCTACGCGCCGCTGTCAAAAGGCGGCGCGTAAAAAAGACGCCCGCGTCAAAGAAGTACCTGTCACTTCTTCAGACATAAATGGAGCCGTTTTCCATGGACTCCATGGAAAAACAGCACCAATTACGTCCGTAATGGACGCAGCGAAAGACGCCTGCACATGCCTTTACGGCTGAAATTACGGAGCTGTTTTCTCCTGAAAAAAAATGTGTGTATAGGAGACAGCATAGCATATCTATAGCACTACGACCCTATAAACTATGGATAGGATTAGATACATTGGCTCAGCAGACAGTATCACACATGATAGGATTAGATACAGTGGCTGAGCAGACAGTATCACACATGATAGGATTAGATATAGGGCCCAGCAGACAGTATCACACATGATAGGATTAGATACCATGGCTCAGCAGACAGTATCACACATGATAGGATTAGATACAGTGGCTCAGCAGACATTATCACACATGATTGGATTAGATACAGGACTCAGCACGCTGACATTGCGGCTCCAGCGCTAGACCCAGGAAAGGTAAGAATAATAATTTTGCTTCTTTATGTGTTACTAATTATTTTTGTGTGTTTGTGTTTTTTTACAGGTTCGGTTGTTGGACTTCGGATACGAGGAATTCAATGACGGCATTTTTTTATTGTCAATAAAATGGTTAATGAGGGTTGTGTTTTTTTATTTCAATAAAATATTTTTTCTATGTACTTGTATCTTTTTAAACTTTATTATCACCGCCTTAGTATTGGCCGCTGGCTGATTGACAACCTTCATTACTAAGGCGAGGCTTAGGCCTCATTCACACGACAGGGTCCGAGTGTCGGCCGGGAAAATCGGTATTGACGGTCATCTGTAGTGACGGTCAGGCACCAGGGCGGCCGCAGGCTGGTAATATTAGGCTGGGGAAGGCCAAAAACAGTGGCACCTACCACCCTGGTAATGCTGCCTGCTGCTGCTGTGTTGTATCTGGCTGGTTATGAAAATTGGGGGGGACCCCACATCGTTCTTTCCAATTATTTATTTTTTATATTTTTTTAAATGACGTGGGGTCCCCCCCCATTTTTCATAACCAGCCAGATACAATAAAGCAGCAGCAGCCTAGCATTACCAGGGTGGGAAGGGCCACTGTATCTGGCCTTTCCCCTCCTGATAATACCAGCCTGCGGCCACCCCAGTGGCCGACCATCGCTACAGATGGTCGAGTACTGGATGGTACCCGACTCTTCCCAGCACCCCTGGTGGCGGTGGGTACCGGGGTAATAAAGGGGGTTAGTGTTAGCCTCTGCACCAGCTAACACTAAGCCCCGCCTTAGCAATGGATGCTGTCAATCAGCCGGCGGCCATTACTAAGGCGGTAGTAATATAGTTAAAAAAAAAAAAAAGACATAGAAAAAATATTTTATTGAAATAAAAAAAAAACACACAACCCTCATTAACCATTTTATTGATAATAAAAAAAGCCGTCATCTAAGTAGTCCTGGAATCCGCCGTAGTCCAACAACCGAACCTGTAAGAAAACACACAAAAAAAACAATTAGTAACACAAGTGTTAGGCTTAGATACAGGGCCCATGTGTGATACTGTCTGTGGGACACTGTATCTAAGCCTACCACAACGTAGGCTTAGATACAGGGTCCAGCAGACAGTAATCTTATACAGTATAAGATTACTGTGTGCTGGGGGCCTGTATCTAAACCTACAGTGTGGTAGGCTTATATACAGGGCCCATCAGACAGGATCACGCATGGGCCATGTATCTAAGCCTACCATGTGATTGGCTTAGATACAGGGCCCAGCAGACAGGATCACAAATGGGCCCTGTATCTAAGCCTACCATGTGATTGGCTTAGATACAGGGTCCAGCAGACAGCATCACACAATCTGTGATCCTGTCTCATGGGCCCCCTAAGCCTGCTACATCGTAGGCTTAGGGGTTGTGCAGTCCCTAAACATTGATGGCCTATCCTCAGGATAGGCCATCAATAGCTGATGTGTCGGGGTCCATGTCCCGGGACCCGCAAATCAGCTGTTTTGAAGGGGCCGCAGCACTCGTACGAGAGCTACTTCCCCCTTCATTTCACTACTCGGTCACAATGTGAATCGCCGACACTGATTCACAGTGTGACCGGAATGAAGTGACCGGAATGAAGGGGAGCAGCTCTCGTACGAGTGCTGCGGCCCCTTCAAAACAGCTGATTTGCGGGTCCCGGGAGTCGGACCCCGCCAGTCAGGGCTAATCTTACCTTTCTCTTCAGCCGCGGTGGTAGTTCTGTCATCTCGAAGCTGTGCGCGGCGCATAGCGCTATGACGTCATGCGCTGCGCACAGCGCTTGACGTCAGGACATCCTCTGCGATCCGGAACCAGGAAGGTAAGTACAGTCTGTTACTATAGTAACAGGGGCCCGCAGCCCAAGTTACTATAGTAACTTTTTATTGATGTTGTGCGGGGGGCTGTGGGCCCCCCTGGCTTTGGGGCCCGGTCGCAATTGCGACCGCTGCGACCCCTATAGCTACGCCAGTGGTTTTTAATAATTAAAAATAATTTTGATTTAAACTGTAAAATTATGAAAAAAACACACATTTCTAATATAAATTAAACATTTAGCTTTGCTGCCATCTAAGGTGTATTCATTTTGCTCCATTTTAGGAGAAATGCAACCTTTACACTCAAATGAAAAGATCAAAACAAAAGTGTTAACTATACACAGTGTGCTACATTTAAAATGCAAAATATATATGTACACGCCAACATTTATCATATACATTTCTATATAACTATTTCTATCTAGCATATCATTCTATAGTAGCCTTTATATACTATAGTAGGTTGGATATCATACCGATATTATTTTAGAAGTGGATAATTGCTAAAAAAAATAATATAAATGACTATGGTAAACTTAGCATATATAGAATTAAGAACAGTAGAAACGATGACAAGAAAATCCCTTCAGTGCGAGTAGAGAGTTTGGAATAAGTAATAAAGTGAACCGATGGAATGTTCAGGTCCTGTTCAGATAACTTGCTTTCTTGTTCAACACATAGAGCCATGAATTACCAAAATAAATAGTAGCATTTCTTGAGCTTTTATTCCCTACAACTAAAAAAAAAGTCAAAACAAAAATGAACAAAACGGAACCTTACAAATAAAAATACACAAATTGTCCTACTATTTGTCAATGACAATGTATAGAAGCTCCTTTTGCATTGTTTCTTAGATTATCCGAGATCCTGGATGAACTCCGCTCCATCTCTCCTACTACTCTTTCTGGATAGGTGCCAGTCATTTATGCAGTTCATTTTAGCCCTAATCCCCATTATCTTTCCAGCTACCTTGAATTAGGAACTCCATGCCCTACTTCCATAGACCAATGGTTTCCATATTTGGCACTGATGAAGGTTAAGAAGCCAAAAAAAGCTGCATTCGTTCTATACACCTGTGACTTTGAATGCATAGTTGGAATCTAGGAGCAGAAAGGAACAATTTGTATGACTACCCTCCTAATCTATCCACTACTGTACTACGTACTCACACTGCTTGATATATTGTTAAAGACCCTTGGTTCTTCCATTTACATTTACGCTTCTCCACCGGTACCACATCTGTAGCTATGAACTCCCATTGTCATCTTCTGGACCTTGTTTATGTTACTGTATACCTTTTCCCAGTACATTATAGTAACTTTCACAGTTGTCGTTGCACATAGCAATTGTATCTCCTATTACCCTAACCAAAGTCATGGGAAGGGGGTGCTATAGGTGAAATTGTGCAGTCCAGTTGATTATTTCCCTAGTTATTGCAGAATTTAGACAACTACCATGTGAATACCTCCTAATTTTGAAGTGTTTGTTCTGCATTCCTTCATGAAACTCAGGATAGCTAACATACAGAATTTGAAATGGTAAGATGAATCCATGGGGCCTCCAGGAAGCCAGCTAGCCAATTCATCAATATCAAACTCCTATAACCCAATTTCATTTTTATTATGTAAATGTGGAAGGGATGCAATGTTTATTATTATTATTATTATTATTATTATTACTATTATAAAGCAAGTAGCATATAACTAAATATTGATGAATAATGAGAAGTCGATTTATTTTTGAGTTCATTAGTTTTATCCTGAACTGTAGATTTTCTTGCTGAAACTAAAGTTCAAATCACTTTGATCTTATGCTTGAAAGAGCTCCCAGTAATAATACTAGAATTGTTAGGTCAAAGAAAATTTTAATAAAATAACCAAAAGTTTTACTATTACACCTCAGATCACTGCCCCGCTGCTGTGCAGAAACTATAAATATATAAACATGACAATAACTATTCTGTATTAAAAATAAATGAAGAGAGCTAATGGAAAAGAATAAAACAGAAAATACACTCAAGAAGTTGTACAGGAAAATATTTTATTTTCATGAGATATCCATATCATCTTTAGCTAATAAATATTCATACATTCCCTAAAGTCATTTAGCCTCTGCTAACTTTTTAACAGGATACTGCTATCCAATACCTACTGTATCTAATGAGCATTTTTACAATACATTGCCCATCACTGAGAATTTAATGTTTTAGTAAAACCAAAGATGACATGTCTTAAATTTAAACTTGGTCCAACTATACCCATGTGCACACCACCCTTCAGAAAATAGACCAATAAAATGCCTAATTTCTTATTAGAGGAGATTTAGGAGGTTCTGCATTCTGTATTTCTAATGTTTATAAACTGTGAGGTCTCCTGCACACAAAGTTCTGACGGAAAATGCCTCAGTAATGTGGCATCTGATGGAGCGTGGCATTTTTTTTTGTATAGAATTCCATATGAAAAAAACCTCTGTATGCCTATGTATGAAATCGGCTATGTACACCTTTGAAATATATAAAAAAAAATAAAAAAATGTTTATCAGTGTGTTTGGTTTATCAAGCTCTGAAACCTCTATCCGTCAGGTCAGCGGCACTGACGGGTTCAGTGTCAGCGGGTCCTACATGTCTCTGACACACAGGATCCACCTGTTAATGATCACATCTAGCTAAGTTATTAACTTAGATGTGATCGTAGCAGCTTGATCTTGCTTAAACACGCAAGACGCACTGTCACTGAACCCATCAGTGCTGCTGACCTGACGAATACAGGTTTCAGCTCTAGTTACAGCTGCTCTGCATACAGGATACAAAGCAGCTGTATCTCAAAAAGTTAAAATATTTTTTCATAAAAAATGTATAGAAAGTTGCACCAAACACACAGATAAACATTTTTATATATATATATATATATATATATATATATATATATATATATATATATATATAAATATTTCAAAGGTGTACATAGCCTTTAAGGTGATACTGTAGAGTTTGGCTTAACAGGTTCCCGACCGCTGGCCGTATTTACTTCAGAGACTGTGCACGCGCGATCGCGTGCACACAGCTCTATGCCCTGGCTGTTGCTAACAGCCATGGGCACTGGGCAGAATGTCAGGGGCCAATATTTTGGCCCCTGAACATGTGATCGCTGTGACAACCAATCACAGCGATCACATGCATTTCTGCATATAAAACAGTGTGCACGCGATCGCGTGCACACAGCCCTGTGCCCACGCTGTTACCAACAGCTCTGGGCACTGGGCAGAGTATCAGGGACCAATCTGATGGTCCCTGAACATGTGGTCGCTGTGTCACAGCGACCACATTTGTTTTATTTTGACATTTCTGGCAGTAAATCTCCTGCCTCTTTTCTTCTCCTCAAACATTGTTTCAGTTTGAGGAGAAGAGGAGACTCGGGAGAATTGCTGCCAGAAGAATACAGTGAAAAAAAATACAGTTACACTCTAAAACATTCTCTGTATAGATAGATTTCTATCTATCTATACAATCTATCTATCCATCTATCTTTTTTCTATCTATCTACCTTTCTTTCTTTTATTCTATTAGAATAGGCAGGTAGGGAGTATATAATTATATATATATCCACATATATAATATATATAGCAATAGCGGTTTATTTTTTTGTTAGCGGTAGTGTAAATCTATATACCAGTTAGTTTGTGTGTTTTATAAAAAAACAAAAAACATTTGTTTAGTTAGTGTTAGTGTTAGTGACGTTATGGCGAGGAAGTTGTTTAGCGCCGAGGAGGCATACGCCATGCTCTGGTCTGAGTCGGAGACCGCATCAGAGATGGCGTCCGAGATGGAACCTGTTTTAGGTAGTGACGATGACAGCGTCACTTCAGGTTCATCTTCAGGGGACGTTATCCCTGACGCAGTTGAAACTGCAGAACATGAAAGCGCAGGGCCAAGTAGCGCTGTAGCACGGGACAGCCTGGTCCCTCCAGTCCAGGCTCTTGTATGGGCACCTGCCCCATCTTTTGGGCCTAGAATCCACGGATTTACTGCCACTCCTGGCATAACCGTGGACAATACAAATTTTGTCCAAATGGATTACTTCCATTTATTTATAACGGACGACATCCTAAATCAGATTGTCCACTAAACAAATGTATATGCCACTCAATATATAAGGCAGAAACCTTCATCCAGCCATGCCAGAGATTGGACCCCCACCAATTTGCAGGAATTAAAAAAAAATTTGGGGCTCACCCTAAATATGGGTATTGTCAAAAAGCCCTCCATTAGGTCTTACTGGTCAACAAGACCCGCCCAAACCACCCCAGTATATTCTGCAGTAATGCCCAGGTCTCGTTATGAGACAATAATGAGGTTCCTCCACTTCAATGACAACGCACAGGCCCCCCCAAGTACCGATGCAAACCGGGATCGGTTGTTCAAAATAAGACCGCTAATAAATTCCCTGAATAATTTATTTCTGCAACTCTACACCCCTGAGCAGAATGTAAGTGTGGACGAATCCCTCCTCAACTTCCATGGAAGACTTAGCTTTCGCCAATATCTACCTTCCAAAAGGGCAAGATATGGCGTTAAGCTCTACAAATTGTGTGAAAGCGGGTCAGGATATACCACCGCCTTCAGGATTTATGAAGGGCGGGACCGCACAATAAATGTTCCTGGATGCCCCCCTGATCTTTCCACCAGCAGTAAGATCGTGTGGGAGATAATGCAGCCTCTGCTTCACAAGGGGTACCACCTGTACTGTGATAATTTTTATTCCAGTGTTCCCCTGTTTAGGCATTTGCATGCTGCAAGGACTGGGGCATGTGGTACCATGCGCAAAAACAGAATTGGTTTTCCACAGCAATTAGTGGGGAAGCGCATGGTAAAGGGGGACTCCTGTGCTTATGCATCTGAAGAATTGCTGGCGGTCAAGTTCAGGGATCGCAAATATGTGTATGTGCTAAGCACGATTCATACCGCAGGAACAGTGGCAGTGAGGGAAAGAGGGGCAACATCGGACAAGCACAAACCAGTGAGTTCGTCCGAATATAACAAGTACATAGGGGGGGTGGATTTAAGCGACCAGGTTTTACAGCCCTATTTAGTAAAACGCAAAACTAAAACCTGGTACAAAAAAGTGGCCATTTATTTGTTACAGGTGGCCATCCACAACTCATTTGTGCTCTACAAAAAAAACAGAGGCAGAGACACATACCTGGATTTCCAGGAAAAAATTATTGAAGGCCTCATTTTTGATGTTCAGGACACCCGAGAATGCCCCCAGTCTGAGGATGTCACGCGACTGACTGAAAGACACTTCATCAGTCAGATTCCCCCAACAGCAACCAGAAGCAACCCCCAGAAAAAGTGCCGCGTCTGCAGAAAAGACGGGCACCGCAAAGATTCCCGATATTTTCGTCCCTCATGTCCCTCGCAACCAGGCCTGTGCATTGAGCCATGTTTTAAAAAATACCACACTGTTCTGAATTATTAGATTTTAGTTAATTCGTTGAAAATATATTTGCCCTACATTACGTTTTTATTTTTCCCCTGATTTTACTCCAAGGGTGAGGGAGGGAATGGGTGGGGGGTGGATGTCATGTTTGCATATTCTCTAAAGTTCATCTGCTGGAGAGCTTCATTTGCATAAACCTGCAATTTCTTATTTTAGAAAACCCCAAAAAATAAATTCCCATTATACCCCTAGATGAATATTTTGGGATTTCTGCTTCAAGAGCAGATATTTTGGAAGTGTTATAGAAACTCTGTTGAGTTTTGTAAAACCAGCTTTGAAAAAAAGCGATTTGTGAAATAAGCTTCTTCTATCGTCCGCCCTCCTACATCTCTATGTGATAAATAAGGCACACATATTTGGTATCCCCATGCACGGGAGAAGTGGAAGAATGTGAAAGGAGATGAATTTTGGCCGTGGTCTATGCCGTGTGTGAAAAATGCTGGTATAAACTGGCGCATTTGCTAAAAAATTGCTAATTTTATTTTGATCCATCTTATTCAAGAAACTTTCAGAAGAAAACTGGGCTATCTAAAAATATGATAAACCCCTTGAAGAAAACCTTGTGGGGTCTACTTGCGTGAATGAAGTAATTTATGGGGTGATTCTAATCTTTCAGCAGCATTAGGCCCCCAGAAAACAGTATGCTGCTGTAAAATCAAATGCAGAATTCCTGGACCAAAAAGGCCAAAAAGCCTCCTTTTATGCCAAGCCCTGGCACATGCCCGTGAATAAAGCACACATATTTGGCATCTCCATGCACGGGAGAAGTGGAAGAATGTGAAATGCGATGAATTTTGTCCGTGGTCCATTTTGTGTGTGAAAAAGCTAGCATAAACTGACTCATTTGTTAAAAAAAAAGCTAACTTTATTTTGTTCCATCTTATTCAAGAAACTTTCAGAAGAAAACTGGACTGTCTAAAAATATGATAAACCCCTTGAAGGAAACCTTGTGGGGTCTACTTGTGTGAATGAAGTCATTTATGGGGTGATTCTAATGTTTCAGCAGCATTACGCCCCCAAGAAAACAGTATGCGGCTATAAAATCAAATGCAGAATTCCTGGACCAAAAAGCCTCCTTTTATGCCAAGCCCTGGCACATGCCCGCACAGTGAATAAGGCACACATATTTGGTATCCCCATGCACGGAAGAAGTGGAAGAATGTGAAAGGAGATGAATTTTGTCCGTGGTCTATACCGTGTGTGAAAAATACTAGCCTAAACTGACGCATTTGCTAAAAAATAGCTGATTTTTTTTGTTCCATCTTATTCAAGAAACTTTCAGAAGAAAACTGGACTTGCTAAAAATATGATAAACCCCTTGAAGGAAACCTTGTGGGGTCTACTTGTGTGAATGAAGTAATTTATGGGGTGATTCTAATGTTTCAGCAGCATTACGCCCCCCAGAAAACAGTATGCGGCTATAAAATCAAATGCAAAATTCCTGGACCGAAAAGGCCAAAAAGCCTCCTTTTATGCCAAGCCCTGGCACATGCCCGCACAGTGAATAAGGCACACATATTTGGTATCCCCATGCACGGGAGAAGTGGAAGAATGTGAAAGGAGATTAATTTTGTTCGTGGTCTATACCGTGTGTGAAAAATACTAGCCTAAACTGACGCATTTGCTAAAAAAGCGCTGATTTTATTTTGTTCCATCGCATTCAAGAAACTTTCAGAAGAACACTGGACTTGCTAAAAATATGATAAACCCCTTGAAGGAAACCTTGTGGGGTCTACTTGTGTGAATGAAGTCATTTATGGGGTGTTTCTAATGTTTCAGCAGCATTAGGCCCCCCCAGAAAACAGTATGCAGCTATAAAATCAAATGCAAAATTCCTGGACCGAAAAGGCCAAAAAGCCTCCTTTTATGCCAAGCCCTGGCACATGCCCGCACAGTGAATAAGGCACACATATTTGGTATCCCCATGCACAGGAGAAGTGGAAGAATGTGAAAGGAGATGAATTTTGTCCGTGGTCTATACCGTGTGTGAAAAATACTAGCCTAAACTGACGCATTTGCTAAAAAAGTGCTGATTTTATTTTGTTCCATCTTATTCAAGAAACTTTCAGAAGAAAACTGGACTTGCTAAAAATATGATAAACCCCTTGAAGGAAACCTTGTGGGGTCTACTTGTGTGAATGAAGTCATTTATGGGGTGTTTCTAATGTTTAAGCAGCATTACGCCCCCCAGAAAACAGTATGCGGCTCTAAAATCAAATGCAAAATTCCTGGACCGAAAAGGCCAAAAAGCCTCCTTTTATGCCAAGCCCTGGCACATGCCCGCACAGTGAATAAGGCACACATATTTGGTATCCCCATGCACGGGAGAAGTGGAAGAATGTGAAAGGAGATTAATTTTGTCCGTGATCCATACCATGTGTGAAAAATGCTATCATAAACTGACGCAATTGCTAAATTCTTGCATTTTTTTCCAATTTTGCCCACTTTAGAGAAAAAAATAAAAATTATATATACTGACAAATGCCACTAAAATAAAGCCCTATCTGTCCTTTAAAAAGAGTGTAAAATTCAAAGATGAACTTTATTCACCTGCAGAGTTATAGTCATCTAAAGAAGCGCATAGCAAAATTGTCAAATTTGCTCTGGTCATTTAGCTGTAAAACAGCCTAGTCCTTCACCGGTTAATAGATGCCTTGGAGTGTTGTATTAAAGCAAATTAGAACTGGAATTTGGAATTTGTAGGTTGTTTGGAACTATAATATGCTTGTGTTCTAAAAGGGACAAAGGCTTTACACTGTCTGCAGTGTTCTGCCATACTTAGTATGTAAGGCATATACTAAGTGTTTCATTTTCATCGCATAAGGTTTCTGTGTGGCCTGGTTCTTAATTTCCATTTTATTATGATTTACACAGCAAAGGTAACCTCTCAGCCTATTTCTTCTGCACTATATGTGGGCAGTATGATATGCTGTAGATGAATCAGCAGCATCTACTTTATTTATACAAATGATATAAATACAAAGGCTAAATAGCTTCAAAACTGTATGTCTTGCAGAGAAGAATGGGTGTCTTGTTCTCCTTTGTAAATGTCTCAAAACGTATGATAATTGACCCGATTACCTTTGTATTCCGCTATTAGAAACCAAGGCTAAACATACATACTAAAGACAGGATTGGACGTTTCTGTATGGATACTATAAGTGGAAGAAATGCATATGTGTGAATAAGAGGGCAATGCCTACTCTTGTATTGACTCAAATAAAGGTATCTCTTGCCACTTTGGGCAGAGTCTCATTTGAACACCAACATTGTGTGTCTTCCAGCCGGCAATAATTCTCACCCACAGAGACTGTGTTTTACTCAATTTGGAACTCACAGACAATTGCAGGTTAAGTCCTTTATTAAGGGACAAAGTAAATTCTGCAGCGACATTCCCGGGGGCTTATCCGGGATCCTAACTCAAATCCAAGGAGAAAATCAAAGGTAGATGACAGCTAAGGAAACAATGGGGTACTGCACACAATATCGGTGAGTAAGAAATGTCATGCTTACTGTGCATTTTCCTCTTGTATTAGCTGCCATCCAAGTATTGTCTCTTTGTTGACTCATTGGGAATCATGAACACCATTTGTCTATGAGTTTTTGTATGTGTCATAGGAATAGGTGTGTGAGAAGATTTAAATCTGTGAATGTATCTGTGAAAGGCTGAGATAAAGAAACATCTGTTTTGTGATCCCAAGACATACAGAAACTTGACCTAATACCAAGATAGCCATGAACGGCTTGTCCGAAGTGTTCCCTCCGGACCCTAGATCTAGACTGTATAAGGATCAGATTGCAAATTTATCCTTGCAGAAGTGATGGGTACCCATCCCCGCCCAAGTGATTGTTAGGACTTCCGTGCGTCCAGACTGTGACCTATAGTGTGGCGTACGTAGCCGAAAGTAAGAGTCTGTATGGGCTAATCATCGAATGCCTAACCTGAATGAGTTACTGATTAATGGTAAAACCTTTGTAACAAGAACGTTTATAGAATATCCAAGTGTTTCATTTCAGATCCTAAGCCTGTGGAAGGAGGACATTGCCTACAGCCAGAGAACTAGGTGTGTTTAAAGAGACACGTCCGTAAAGCACTGGAGCCCCACTTTGATGGTCCATACCAAGTCCAATTCTCAACTACACATCCATCAAGTTGGAAGGAAAGACAACTTGGATTCACACCAGTCACTGCAATAGGGTCCTCAATCACGGAGCTGAACCATGAGTCTCTTCAAGTTCCAGTTGACTTTCATTTTCTCAGTCATCTCTACCTATGGTCTAAATGATGTGCTAAAAGACGAGTTTCATAACAAGTTTATGAATCTTCATCATGTGATATCATTATTGACTAACTTGTCTAACTGTTTGATATGTACCCATTCCCCACTTTCTTCCAAAACTATGCCATATCTAGCAATACCCTTGAAGATAGATGAGGTTATTGCCTTGGCCTTGCAACCCCATCTTTTTTTCCTAGCGCATAACCATAACTCTTCACGAGTTGTTGCTCTTGTAATAGCAGCATGGGCATTGGATCCCTGGCTGTTGTTTAACCGTGCAAGACATTCAAAGAGGGAAGCGCCAGGGAAAATAGATAAGGAATACTGCAGTACATGATTAGCTTTTACCCCAATGACACTGTGTGATTTTGTAAACATAAGTCGACCAATAAAAAATGACACTTTGCTTGGTGCTTTAAACCTCACCGACTGTGAGGGAAACGACACAAAATCTGTATCTTGTGTGGGGAAAAGAGAAACTGGCAGCTCCCAGTTCCCTGAGACAACTAGCAAATAGATGTTGCAGGGCATAGAAGGCACAATAAAAGGTAATTTAACTGATAAAGAGGTGGCATTGATGAATGCCGCCAGACAGGACAAAATCTTGTCCTCCTGGATTGCAGGAGCGTTTAATCACCCGGGGATGTGCTTCCACCCAGAATATACTTCATATGTGGGTATAAGGTACATAAGTGGTATTTAATAACGGAAGTTAATAAAACAATGTAGGAGCCACCTGTTTACGTGACACTGAATGATTTCATACCTGATAAAGTTATCTGTGAAGCCATAGCACGACATCAAGATGGATGGTATTGCCCTTAATGTGAAACTGATTGTAATTCCTTGAATCTTCTGGTGTGTACAGTATGTAATGTGGTAAAACTACCTGTTACTAAACATGTATAGTGAATGCCAATTTAACAGTGAATGGCACATGGTGCCCTGATTCAGGGGATCTGATCAGAATGTAGTCGTTGATTGTGCATTCTACTATTACATGACTAAGCAAGTTTATGTTGAAAAGAATGGAATTATCAAAGATAATTTTAACTTGTCAACACAAATTGCTGTCATAAGCATCTTTAACCCCTAAATGACCAGGCCATTTTGCGCGTTAACGACCAAGGATTTTTTTTTGTTTTTTCATGGTCGCATTTCATGAGTCGTAACTTTTTTTTTATTCCATCGACAAAGCCGTATAAGGACTTATTTTTTGCGGGACGAGTTGTATTTTGTATTTACATCATTTTTAGATGCTTATAATATATCGATTAACTTTTATTAACTTTATTTTAAGAGAGAATTGAAAAGCAGCTATTCCAGGATTAATTTTCACGTTATAAATTTGCGCTTACTATGCAGCGTAAATAACATGTTAACTTTATTCTATGGGTCGGCACGATTAAGGGGATACCAAATATGTAAGGCTTTTATATGTTTTCCTACGTTTGCACAATAAAAACCCTTTTAGAAAAAAATTACTTGTTTTTGCCTCGCCGCATTCCAAGAGCCGTAACTTTTTTATTTTTCCGTCAATGTGGCCGTATGTGGGCTTGATTTTTTCGGGCCAAGGTGGAGTTTTCATTAGTACTATTTTGGGGTACATAGGACTTATAGATTAACTTTTATTTAATTTTTTATGGGGGGAATGGGAGAAATTTTGCCGTTATTTTTTGCGTTTTTTTGGACGCCGTTCATCCAGCACTTAAATTAATGTGTTCATTTTATTGTTCAAGTCGTTACGATCGGGGGGATACCATATATGTGTATGTGTTATTTGTTTTAACACTTTTACTAAATAAAACCACTTTTTGGGCAAAAAAATGTAGTTTTATTTTATTTTGACAGTACATTTTTTTTTTTTTTAAATTTCACAAACTTTATTTAACTGCTTTACATTCTTTTTTTAGTCCCACCAGGGGACTTCACTATGCGATCTACTGATCGCATATATAATGCTTTGGTATACTTAGTATATCAAAGCATTATTGCCTGACAGGCAATCTATTAGGTCATGCCTCCGACATGGCCTAACAGGCAGATGTTGAAGGCAGACCTGGGGGTCTTTGTTAGGCCCCCGGCTGCCATGGAAACCCGACGGCGACCCGCAATTTCTTTGCGGGGTCGCCGATGGGGTGACAGAGGGAGCTCCCTCCTTCTGCCAAACACATTAGATGTCGCTGTCACTATTGACAGATGCATTTAATGGGTTAAACTGCCGGAATCGGAGCGCACTTAGATTCCGGCAGTTGTGACAGGAGACAGGCTGTGTATAACAGCCGTGCTCCTGCCATTGATCGCCTGTGTACACTGTCAGTACCCGCGCGATCAGAGGACGGATATATCCGTCCCCCTGCGTGAACTACCAGCTGCAGAGGACGGATATATCCGTCCTTCGGCGTTAAGAGCTTAAAGACTAAACATCTGCAAAACTATATGTCTTGCAGAGAAGAGTGGGTGTCCTGTTCTCCTTTGTAAAAGTTTCAAGACATATGGTAAATGAACCCAATGACCTGTGTATTCGGCTTTTAGAAACCAGGGCTAAACATACATTCTAAAGACAGGATTGTACATTTCTGTATCGAGACTATAAATGGAAGAAATGTATATGTGTGAATATGAGGGCAACATCTACTCTTGTATTGACTTAACTAAAGATATCTCTTGCGACTTTGGGCAGAGACTCATTTGAACACCAACACTATGTGTCTGGTTTGTCTCTTCCAGCCGACAATAATTCTTCTCACCCCCAGAAACTGTGTTTTACTCAATTTGGAACTCATAGACAATTGCAGGTTAAGCTCTTTATTAAGAGACAACGTAAATTCTGCAACAACAATAGATAGAGTTGCAAGAAAAAGTAATTACCTGGATTTCCGCATTAATTACTAATAAAATGTGGTCTAATTATTATCTAAGTCACAATTATAGACATAGAACATCTAACTAAACTAATAACACACATTATTATCTTTTATTAAGCACATATCTTTTATTAAGCACATTGTATAAACATCCACAGTGCAGGGAAAAAAAGTAAGAGAAAAGTGAAAATAGTAAGTGAACCCTTTTTATTTTATTTTTATCTCTGGCTCTATATAACTATTGGATGTGATCTGCAAATGCATCTAGTGATCAACACTAATAATAGGTGTAGCGGTGTTGTAGCTTGTTGCTTTGTCCACTGCAGAAATCTCTTACTTTAATATTGGGCTATAGGCATTGAATTTTAAAATTATTTGTGTCCTAAAAATTCAATAAATATTTTGTTCTTCTAATAGTGGACACATGAGGTTTTGCAGTTTGTAGTATCTTCAGAGTAGGTCTCTAGAGTAGGTCTTTTGCTGTTACCTTTAGGTTCTTTTTCACCTCTTTCAGGAGTGCACACTAACCAATCTTTCTTGAGGAGAACCTATTTGTCAGTAACAAGGCTTTGTGTGCCTTTATTTAATTGACAAAGCACCTGCAATACCCAGAATTTAAAAATCATCTCCTTAGTTGAAACATCTTTTGCCAAAAGTCGACACAAAAGTTCATTTACTTTTTCTTCCTAAACTTTGGAAGTCTATTCAATGTGCTAAATAACAAAAATCTTGTTGTGGTGTTATTATTTTAGTTATATTGTATTTGTCTATAATTACTAAGATAACAATCACAGACTACTTTTCATTAGTAATAGCTGCAGGAATCCAGGTAATTTCGAAGGTTTCACTTTTTTATTTATGCAACTGTGTACAATATTATATATATTCTGGGTGTATGTGCAGCGTAGGTTCCCACCTTACAGAGGTCGCCTTGTCGTGGCAGGTGGGCTAACACTTTTTGATCAAAATGTGCACTAAGAACCTCCCTATTTGTAAGTAGATTTAGCTTTAGTGCATATTTATTTATATTTAGTGGTTTAGGTAGCATTAGTGTCGCAGGGTGCTGTCACCATTCTATGTTTGCTGTATATCTGCAGTCATGGGTGTTCTTGCACCTGCATACATTTTGTATCATTTAGTTGGAATGTGCTGTTCAAATTTTCGTTGTGTTTATGGGATCCATATATGTGGGGTTAGTGACTGCCTCCACTTGTTGTTCTTGCACTCCTCCCACTCTGCCCTGGGTGATTTTAATCAGTTCAATGCTGGATCCTACCATCCCCAGGTATATATGTAGGCTTAGTCCCAGTTCTGGGTGTATGTGCAGCGTAGGTTCCCACCTTACAGAGGTCGCCTTGTCGTGGCAGGTGGGCTAACACTTTTTGATCAAAATGTGCACTAAGAACCTCCCTATTTGTAAGTAGATTTAGCTTTAGTGCATATTTATTTATATTTAGTGGTTTAGGTAGCATTAGTGTCGCAGGGTGCTGTCACCATTCTATGTTTGCTGTATATCTGCAGTCATGGGTGTTCTTGCACCTGCATACATTTTGTATCATTTAGTTGGAATGTGCTGTTCAAATTTTCGTTGTGTTTATGGGATCCATATATGTGGGGTTAGTGACTGCCTCCACTTGTTGTTCTTGCACTCCTCCCACTCTGCCCTGGGTGATTTTAATCAGTTCAATGCTGGATCCTACCATCCCCAGGTATATATGTAGGCTTAGTCCCAGTTCTGGGTGTATGTGCAGCGTAGGTTCCCACCTTACAGAGGTCGCCTTGTCGTGGCAGGTGGGCTAACACTTTTTGATCAAAATGTGCACTAAGAACCTCCCTATTTGTAAGTAGATTTAGCTTTAGTGCATATTTATTTATATTTAGTGGTTTAGGTAGCATTAGTGTCGCAGGATGCTGTCACCATTCTATGTTTGCTGTATATCTGCAGTCATGGGTGTTCTTGCACCTGCATACATTTTGTATCATTTAGTTGGAATGTGCTGTTCAAATTTTCGTTGTGTTTATGGGATCCATATATGTGGGGTTAGTGACTGCCTCCACTTGTTGTTCTTGCACTCCTCCCACTCTGCCCTGGGTGATTTTAATCAGTTCAATGCTGGATCCTACCATCCCCAGGTATATATGTAGGCTTAGTCCCAGTTCTGGGTGTATGTGCAGCGTAGGTTCCCACCTTACAGAGGTCGCCTTGTCGTGGCAGGTGGGCTAACACTTTTTGATCAAAATGTGCACTAAGAACCTCCCTATTTGTAAGTAGATTTAGCTTTAGTGCATATTTATTTATATTTAGTGGTTTAGGTAGCATTAGTGTCGCAGGGTGCTGTCACCATTCTATGTTTGCTATATATATATATATATATATGTATACTATACTATACTATGTATATATATATTTATATATATATATATATATATACTATACTATATATATGTGTATATATATATATATATATATATATATATATATATTCTGTATATGTAGGCTTTTCTATAATTTTATCCACTAGTTTCATGTAAAAAGCTGTTATTCCTGTCTAAGTGCTACCAGGACTCATAAAGAATGCCTATAAGGGCACGGCCAGACGTGGCGGAGGTTTTCCGCTGCAAATGTTGGTGCAGATTTGGGGCATTTACGCAATGAATCTGCACCAGCATTTGCATATATGACAGGTAATTCAGACGTTGCAGAAATCACAGCGGACTTGCCACAGATTTCAGTTTTTGCATTGCAAAGGCTAAAAGGCTAAAATCCAAAGTGAAATTCCGCTTCTTCTCCGCAACAGTCAGTGCATGCTGCGGACAGAAAATTCTGCACCCAAGCCTATGGTCCGCAGCAGAGTTTTCCGCATCGTCTGAATTGACTTGCCAGAAAATGTATTGAAACAACTCTAAAAAACGGCCGCTGGAGAATTCCACAGCAATTCCGCCACGTCTGGCCATGCCCTAAGGCTTTATTCAGACGAACGTGAAAAACGTCCGTGCAACGCGCGTGATTTGCACGCGCGTTGCACGGACCTATATGTGTCTATGGGGCCGTGCAGACATGTCCGTGGTTTTTGCTCAGCGTGAGTCCGCTGAAAAAAAGTCACGACATGTCCGTTCTTTGCGCGTTTTGCACGCATCACGCACCCATTGAAGTCAATGGGTGCGTGAAAACCACGCATGCCGCACGGAAGCACTTCCGTGCAAACTGCGTGATTCGCGCAAGAGCTGTCAAAAGGATGAATGGAAACAGAAAAGCACCACGTGCTTTTCTGTTTCCAAGCATCCATACGGAGTGTCTTTGCGAGGAGCGAACCCCGACAACCGAAGCTAACTTCACCGGGTTCGGCCAAACTCGTTTTGGCCGAACCCGGCAAAAAAATTTCCGGTCCGCGAAATCGGGAGACATTCACTGTGCATGGTGATGAAAGAGTTGAACTGTTTCAGCACCATGGACAGTGACTTGTGATCCCAAAATACATGAACCTGTAAAAAAAACGAAGTTCTAACTTACCGATTACTCCTGTCTCCTTCCTGCAGTCCGACCTCCCGGGATGACACTTCAGTTCAAGTGACAGCTCCAGCCAATCAAAGGCCAAGCACAGGCTGCAGCCAATCACAGGCTGCAGCGGTCACTTGGACTGCCGCGTCAACCAGGGAGGTGGGGCCCGATGTCAAGAGAGGCGCGTCACCAAGGACGCGTCACCAAGGACGCGTCACCAAGGCAACGGCCGGGAAGTTCTCGGTAAGTAGGAACTTTATCTTTTTTTTTTACAGGTTTTTCGCTGTTGTGTTCGGCATTCACTGTCGAGGGTGATGAAAGATTTAGCTCTTTCAGCACCTTGGACAGTGACGGGCGTCGACAAGCCTCATCTCTATGATGCCGGCTGCGCGAAAATCATGCAGCCGCGCATCATACACGGATGACACACGGAGCTGGCAAGTGATTTTTGCGCACGCAAAACGCCGCATTTTTGCGTCCGCAAAAACGCCACGTTCGTGTGAATCCAGCCTAAGTCTTTCTTCCCCCACCAACACAGTGATTGACAGCTTTGTCAGTATACAAACTCATTAAAAAGCTGTCAATCTCTCTATGCAGGTGGGTGCACTCGCAGGTTTACTTTACAAATCCTGTCAGCATTTGAACAGCTTTTTAAATGAAAATATTGAATTAAAGGGGTTGTCCTACAAATATTTGTATATTGAATTCTTCTTATAATTATCTTTCAGAATGCCCATCTAATAAGTCAAGTGTTGATGAGAAGAAGCTATCTTTACTTCTAATAAAAATATACTGCCCAGTGCCGATTCAGATTTGAAATTTACCAAATGAAAGTATTCGACTGCGCTATTGATTCCGTCGAAAAAACGGAAACCTGCCGCAACTTTGACGAATGGAAACCATTAGCAGTGTTTCCGTCACCATTTATATCAATGGTGATGCAAACGGAAGCTGTTGTTTCTGTTTGACTTTCCGTTGTGGGGTTCCACGACGGAAACCTCCGATGGAACCGCTGTACGGAAAGCGAACGGTGATGTGAACAGGCACTAAGTCTCATGTACCCCAAAATGGTGTTTTTTTTAAAACGAAATCTTGATTTGCAAAAAACAAGCCCACATATGGCTGCATTGACAGAAAAATAAAAAAAGGTGTTTATTGCTAAAAGTAGTAAAACATAGAAAAACCTATACATATTTGGTATCTCCATATTTTTACCGATCCTTATTTATGTCGCACGGTAAATAGTGTTAATTTAAAATGCAAAAAAACAATGGCAGAATTGCTGTTTTTTCCACCCACCCCCCAAGAAAGAGTTAATAAAAGTTAATTGATAAGTTATATGCGCTTAAAAATGGTGCCATTGAAAAATACAACTCATCCAGCAAAAAACAAACCCTCATATGGCTATGTCAAAGGAAAAAATGATGAAGTTAAAGTGCCCTGTGCGACCGATCAAACAATGAAGTGTTTAAGCATCTTTGTTTCTTTCTGTTAGTGGAATATATTTTGGGTGATAATGACATTTGAAATGCTACATTCATTCACATAATATTTTTTTTTACCCATTTTTAATTCACATATTTTCAGTTTTTATTTTTATGTTGCTTGTTATGTATTCTGGCCATTTATCTCTATGGCTTGAACAAACATTCTTCACAGGGTGAGATGCTATTTATGGGCTATCATGGGTCAATTTATATTTAGTGGTTTAGGTGGCATTAGTGTTGCAGGGTGCTGTCGCCATTTTTTTATATCTGCTGTATATCTGCAGTCATAGGTGTTCTTGCACCTGCGTATTTTGTATCATTTAGTTGGAATGTGCTGTTCAATTTTTGTTGTGTTTATGGTATCCATATATGTGGGGTTAGTGACTGCCTCCACTTGTTGTTCTTGCACTCCTCCCACTCTGCCCTGGGTGATTTTAATCAGTTCAATGCTGGATCCTACCATCCCCAGGTATATATGTAGGCTTAGTCCCAGTTCTGGGTGTATGTGCAGCGTAGGTTCCCACCTTACAGAGGTCGCCTTGTCGTGGCAGGTGGGCTAACACTTTTTGATCAAAATGTGCACTAAGAACCTCCCTATTTGTAGGTAGATTTAGCTTTAGTGCATATCTATTTATATTTAGTGGTTTAGGTGGCATTAGTGTTGCAGGGTGCTGTCGCCATTTTTTTATATCTGCTATATATATATATATATATATATATATATATATATATATTCTGTATATGTAGGCTTTTCTATAATTTTATCCACTAGTTTCATGTAAAAAGCTGTTATTCCTGTCTAAGTGCTACCAGGACTCATAAAGAATGCCTATAAGGGCACGGCCAGACGTGGTGGAGGTTTTCCGCTGCAAATGTTGGTGCAGATTTGGGGCATTTACGCAACGAATCTGCACCAGCATTTGCATATATGACAGGTAATTCAGACGTTGCAGAAATCACAGCGGACTTGCCACAGATTTCAGTTTTTGCATTGCAAAGGCTAAAAGGCTAAAATCCAAAGTGAAATTCCGCTTCTTCTCCGCAACAGTCAGTGCATGCTGCGGACAGAAAATTCTGCACTGAAGCCTATGGTCCGCAGCAGAGTTTTCCGCATCGTCTGAATTGACTTGCCAGAAAATTTATTGAAACAACTGTAAAAAAACGTCCGCTGGAGAATTCCACAGCAATTCTGCCACGTCTGGCCGTGCCCTAAATCTTTCTTCCCCCACCAACACAGTGATTGACAGCTTTGTCAGTATACAAACTCATAAAAAAGCTGTCAATCTCTCTATGCAGGTGAGTGCACTCGCAGGTTTACTTTACAAATCCTGTCAGCATTTGAACAGCTTTTTAAATGAAAATATTGAATTAAAGGGGTTGTCCTACAAATATTTGTTTATTGAATTCTTCTTATAATTATCTTTCAGAATGCCCATCTAATAAGTCAAGTGTTGATGAGAAGAAGCTATCTTTACTTCTAATAAAAATATACTGCCCAGTGCCGATTCAGATTTGAAATTTACCAAATGAAAGTATTCGACTGCGCTATTGATTCCGTCAAAAAAACGGAAACCTGCCGCAACGTTGACGAATGGAAACCATTAGCAGTGTTTCCGTCACCATTTATATCAATGGTGATGCAAACGGAAGCTGTTGTTTCTGTTTGACTTTCCGTTGTGGGGTTCCACGACGGAAACCTCCGATGGAACCGCTGTACGGAAAGCGAACGGTGATGTGAACAGGCACTAAGTCTCATGTACCCCAAAACGGTGTTTTTTTAAAACGAAATCTTGATTTGCAAAAAACAAGCCCACATATGGCTGCATTGACGGAAAAATAAAAAAAGGTGTTTATTGCTAAAAGTAGTAAAACATAGAAAAACCTATACATATTTGGTATCTCCATATTTTACCGATCCTTATTTATGTCGCATGGTAAATAGTGTTAATTTAAAATGCAAAAAAACAATGGCAGAATTGCTGTTTTTTCCACCCACCCCCCAAGAAAGAGTTAATAAAAGTTAATTAACAAGTTATATGCGCTTACAAATCGTGCCATTGAAAAATACAACTCATCCAGCAAAAAACAAACCCTCATATGGCTATGTCAAAGGAAAAAATGATGAATTTAAAGTGCCCTGTGCGACCGATCAAACAATGAAGTGTTTAAGCATCTTTGTTTCTTTCTGTTAGTGGAATATATTTTGGGTGATAATGACATTTGAAATGCTACATTCATTCACATAATATTTTTTTTTACCCATTTTTAATTCACGTATTTTCAGTTTTTATTTTTATCTCTATGGCTTGAACAAACATTCTTCACAGGGTGAGATGCTATTTATGGGCTATCATGGGTCAATCTAAGAACATGGTTTTCAATCTTTTATCCCCAGAAAGCATTGTAAATCACAAACCATACCTAGAATTGGTGTGTGAATAGTGTCGAGGGTGATGACTGGAAATATGCTTCAATCTAAGTTATTTATTTTTCCTCTAGCACATTTTCTTATGGAGAATATATCCCTCATTACACTGCATATGCTCCATAAATGCATTTCAGCTTTGCTGATATAACTTTTTTTGCTGAAGAAGATGCAGTAATAAAGATCACTTTCTATATGTTCGTCTGTCAGCACAATATGCATTTAGAATTCAGCTTTGTATTATATGTCGTGTCTTACAATACCATCTGCTTTAGGCCTCATGCACACGACCGTGTTTTTGCGTCCGCAATTCCCCCGCAAATCCACGGGAGAATTGCGGACCCATTCTTTTCTATGGGGCCGTGCACACGACCGTAGTTTTTGCGGTCCGTGCACGGCCCGGGAACCCGGACCGCAGAAAGTACGGACATGTCCTATTATGGTCCGGAGTTGCGGTCCGGGCTCATTGAAAACAATGGCCCGGCCATGTGCATGTGCGGGCGGCTTGCGGCTGACAGTCCGCTGACAGTCCGCAGCCGGCCGACACGAAAATCACGGGCGTGCACACGGCTACGGTCGGGCTACGGTCGTGTGCATGAGGCCTTAGTCTTACTGTTCTTTATTCTCTACAGATAAATATATCTATGCTAATGACGCATAATGATGTTTTCAGATCTTTATCTTACAGTCATTTGTAGTAATGTATTGCTGAAAAACAGTTAGTATCTCCTATATATTTTTTAACTTGTATTAGGATGAGTGTAATCTATTAACACAGAATAATGGAAAACGTATATACAGGATTAGAGATGAGCGAACCGGGACAACCGAACCCGGTTTCGGTCCGAACTTCGGGAAAAGTTTGGTTCGCAGCAAATCCGAACTTCACCGGGTTCGGCCGAACCCGTTTTGACCGAACCCGGCTACATTTTGGCGCCTGCCACATGTTACATCTAAAATGGAGGATTTCACAAGATCACCTGACATCAGGCTACCCCATAATGCCTAGCAAATGGCTCACCCAGCCAATCGGGAGGCAGCATAGGGACGGGCTCAAGCCTGCAATAAAAGTCTATGCACGGAGCTCAGCGGCCATTTTACAGACAGGAGCTGTAGGGATAGCATCTCTGTGCAGTAAGGGAAAGCTTTAGGTTACTAAAAGGCAGGAATCCAGCAATCGAAGGGGCTCATCCACTACTCACTACTCAGCCAGTGCTTGAATACGCTTTTATAAGGGGCTCATACCCGTTGCATCCAACTTGCAATACAGGCAGGCTTTGTAGTACTACAACGCCCAGCATTCCCTGAGTCAGTGCACAGTGGCTGATAGAAATTCTCATTCATTGCCATTTGCCAAGCCAGTGTCAGTGTGAATACGCTTTTAGAAGGGGCTCATCCCCCGGGTTTTGATTCAACTTGCTGCACTCCAGCAGTGAAATGTCTGGTAAAAAAAAGGTTGTGAAAGGACGGGGTAGAGGAAAAAACACCCATGCCGTCTCCTCTTCCAGTCCAAATGTTGGATCTGTTGGTGCCAGACCCAGTACCAGCATTTGTGGCACAAGACATGTGCCCAGTTCCACTAGTAGCAGCAGCCATGTGCCTGCTGGTAGTAGTAGCAGTACCAGCAAGCCAGACTTGTCCATCTCCTCCGGTGGGCGGGTTACTTTAGACAATACGGCCATTGTGGACTGGTTGGCTGGCTCGCGGTCATCTTAGCAGGAAGACTCTGACGATCTGGCTTCAAGCCAGGTTTCGTTGGATTCCAGATCCTCTACAGTTCCTTGGCACAGTGACAGTAGTAATAAAGGTATTTCTAGCGTTTCCATTCCATCATCTATGTCTTCGCTCCCCCTTCCTAGCGGGAAGCCATCTTTCCTGAGAGTCCTAAGAGACATCTCCTCGGGAGCGAATGAAGATACTGAACAACATAGTGATGATGATTTGTTTTCCGCGAGTCAGCCAATGGAGTGTGTTGCGGCGGTCGTGGAGGTGGAAGCGGTGTCCGAGACGCATAGCTGCGGTAGTGGGGGTGTTGGTGGTGGTAGCCGTGGTGGCAGATGCAGTAATGATTGGGGGCATGGAGCCCGCCATGATGTCACATCACATTCACAACACAGTGACAGAAGTGGCGGGGATGATGAGGAAGGCTATGATGATGATGTTGTTTTAGACAGGACATGGGAACCAGGTGACGAGGTGATGACGGCGTCAGAGGAGGAGGGTAGTAGTGGTGGCACTGGCCGTGATAAACAGCCAAGCCGAGGTAGGGGCAGAAGT
This sequence comes from Rhinoderma darwinii, assembly GCF_050947455.1. Classification (NCBI taxonomy): domain Eukaryota; kingdom Metazoa; phylum Chordata; class Amphibia; order Anura; family Rhinodermatidae; genus Rhinoderma; species Rhinoderma darwinii. The sequence continues at coordinate 368,298,333 of NC_134688.1, forward strand.
CAATCTGCAAAACGTTGCAGCGGTAGGGTCAGCTCAGGAGCCGGTGACGGCGACACTGATGCTGGTGTAGGCTCCCGAAAAAAGCCTGCCAGACAAGGGGCAAGCTCGGGTGGTGGTGGACGTGGTACTACCTCTTTACGGTACTCTGCCGTGTGGCAATTTTTCTGTACCTCCCCGGAGGACGAAAACATGGCACAGTGCCGTATCTGCAAGCAGAAAGTAAGGCGTGGGCAGGGCAGCAATGTAGGAGCTACCGTTCTACGTAAACACATCGATCAGCATCACAAGGCCATGTGGGACAATCGACATGCCCCATCATCATCATGTACATCTAATGAAATCCCCTCTGCCGCTGCTGCTGCTTCTGCTCCGAGTCCCTGTCATCTAAGTAGTAGCCAGGCCTTATCCACCATGTCGTTGTCATCATCATCATCACTGTCATCTAGTGCTCCTCCTACGTCCCGTCAGTTATACATTACGGAATCGTTGTCCAATAAGCAACAAAATATACCCAGTCATCCACTTGTCGTGCGGCTTAATTCACACCTGGCTAAGTTGTTGGTGGTGCAGTCGCTGCCGTACCACCTGGTCGACTCCGCCGGCTTCAAGCAATTGATGCCGTGCGCTCAGCCTAGGTGGAGAATACCTAGCCGACATTACTTCTCCAAAACAGCTGTCCCTGCCTTGCACAAGCATGTGGAAGAAAAGGTGTGCCAGTCCTTGCAATTATCCGTGCGCAGCAAGGTACATGCCACCGTCGACACGTGGAGCAGCAACTATGGGCAGGGACAGTACATGTCTTTCCGGGCCCACTGGGTAAATATTTTGCAGTCCGATGCACCACCGCAGCAATGCCAGGCATTACCACCTCCACGCTTGTATCTTTCTGGTTCAACTCCGGACACCAGACCCTTCCATCCTCCTCCTCCTACTCCTTGCCTTCCTCCTTGGAGGTCTTCCCGTCCCCGACAGGACACAGCATATCTTCCACTCCTCCTCCCTCCTCTTTTCATAGGTGCAAGGTGAAGCGCCACAACGCTGTCTTACACCTGCTGAGCCTGGGCGAGAAAAGTCACACAGGGCAGGAGCTGCTGCTGTGCATCAAGGAGGAAATCGCACGCTGGCTCCTCTGAAACTCATAATGGGCAATGTTGTCTCTGATAACGGCAAGAACGTTGTGGCTGCACTGCGTCTAGGTCACCTGACACACGCTCCTTGCATGGCACATGTGATCAATCTGGTCATAACACGCTTCTTAAAGTCATATGTTGGTTTGAAGGGTGTGCTGGCCATGTCCAGGAGCGTTTGCATTCGCTTTAGACATTCGTATGCATTTAAGCACGCCCTCCTGGACTTGCAGCGTCAAAACAATCTCCCAGAACACAGCCTGATTTGCGACGTTCCAACACGCTGGAATTCCACCCTGCACATGTTGGACCGTCTGTACGAACAGCGGAAAGCCGTGAATGATTTCCTGATTCAGCAGACGGGCAGCGTTTGGAGCCAGTGTAATTTCGAGCTCAGGCACTGGCAGCTGGTTAGAGACGCATGTCGCGTTTGAGGCCCTTTGAAGAGGCCACACAATTTGTGAGCTGTGACGATAGCGGAATGAACGATGTTATGCCGCTGATATTCATTATGGAGCAAACGCTCACAGCGATGATTCAGCAAAGGATGGAGGAAGGATCACATCTGGCTATGGATGTTGAGGAGGAGGAGGAAACAGGACCTGAAGAGGAGCTGGATTTGGAGATGGAATCACAGGAAGGGATAGGGGATGAGGCAGCCGCACAACATGACAGTGATGGTGGTGATGACGAGTCTGACGACGACCTTGATGATGGACAACCATGGCAGTATGGGGCGGAGATGGAACCAACCGGGCCCTCTGAAACTCTGGCCAGGATGGCGAGCTGTATGCTTCGTTACTTGCGCGCTGACTGTCGTATTGTTAGCATGAAGCAAAGAGATGAGTACTGGATATCCACACTTTTAGACCCTCGGTATAAAGCCAGAATGGGGGATTTTGTTGCGCCTTCCGAGAGGGAGGCAAAATTGGCTTATTATCGAGAGAAGCTATGCAGCCAGCTTGTCACGGCTTTCAAACGGCAAACACCTGCTGCAAGCATGTCTGACCGGGGGGCCACTCTCCGCTCCCCACTGTCTCATCGTTCCACCGCCTCTGGCAGAGCTACCTCTGCAATAGGCGGCAGCAGCGGCGGCAGCAGCAGCAGCAGCAGCCAATTCAGTTTGGAAAATATGATGACAACATTTTTACATCCAATACCCCGACCTGACACACATCGTAGTCACCAAAGGGATGTTCACCATCAACAGGTGCAGCACCTAAACAAGGATGCTCACTCGTACCTGGACTGTGCCCTTTCTCCATCAGAAATGCTGATCCCAGACGCCATGGACTTCTGGGTCAGCAGATTGGATCATTGGCAAGAACTGGCCCGGTTTGCCATGGGTGTACTGTCTTGTCCACCCTCCAGTGTAGCGTCAGAGAGGGTATTCAGCGCGGCAGGGGGCTTCGTCACCCCTAAGCAAACAAGATTGTCCGCCAACAGCTTGGAAAATCTCACGTTTCTGAAAATGAATCAAGCGTGAATTGGTGAGGATTTTAAAACCCCTGTGCCTGATGCCACTGATTAGATCTGGCATTGCTGCTGCTGCTGCCGCTGCCGCCTGCTACTGCCGCCTGCTACTACGGGATTCTGTCCTGTCCACTCTTTTTTTAATGTGCCGCTGTTGGTGCTGCTACTACTTCTACCACCAATCCACCCCCAGTGCCGACTGCTACAAGCTGTCCTGCCCCACCACAGGGCTTTGTCCTGTGACTGTCGTCCAGTCTCTTTTTTTAATGTGCTGCTACTACTACTACCACCCTTGCTGTCTGTGTTGGCTACCTCTACTACCACCAATACACCTCCACTGCCGCCCGTCTGCTACAAGCAGGCCTGAGGCCTGCCCCACCACAGGGCTTTGTCCTTTGTCCAGTCTCTTTTTTTAATGTGCTGCTACTACTACTACCACCCTTGCTGTCCGTGTTGGCTACCTCTACTACCACCAATACACCTCCACTGCCGCCCGTCTGCTACAAGCAGGCCTGAGGCCTGCCCCACCACAGGGCTTTGTCCTGTGACTGTCGTCCAGTCTCTTTTTTTAATGTGCTGCTACTACTACTACCACCCTTGCTGTCTGTGTTGGCTACCTATACTACCACCAATACACCTCCACTGCCGCCCGTCTGCTACAAGCAGGCCTGAGGCCTGCCCCACCACAGGGCTTTGTCCTGTGACTGTCGTCCAGTCTCTTTTTTTAATGTGCTGCTACTACTACTACCACCCTTGCTGTCTGTGTTGGCTACCTCTACTACCACCAATACACCTCCACTGCTGCCCGTCTGCTATAAGCAGGCCTGAGGCCTGCCCCACCACAGGGCTTTGTCCTGTGACTGTCGTCTAGTCTCTTTTTTTTAATGTGCTGCTACTACTACTACCAGTCTACCACCCTTGCTGTCTGTGTTGGCTACCTCTACTACCACCAATACACCTCCACTGCCGCCCGTCTGCTACAAGCAGGCCTGAGGCCTGCCCCACCACAGGGCTTTGTCCTGTGACTGTCGTCCAGTCTCTTTTTTTAATGTGCTGCTACTACTACTACCACCCTTGCTGTCTGTGTTGGCTACCTCTACTACCACCAATACACCTCCACTGCCGCCCGTCTGCTACAAGCAGGCCTGAGGCCTGCCCCACCACAGGGCTTTGTCCTGTGACTGTCGTCCAGTCTCTTTTTTTAATGTGCTGCTACTACTACTACCACCCTTGCTGTCTGTGTTGGCTATCTCTACTACCACCAATACACCTCCACTGCCGCCCGTCTGCTACAAGCAGGCCTGAGGCCTGCCCCACCACAGGGCTTTGTCCTGTGACTGTCGTCCAGTCTCTTTTTTTAATGTGCTACTACTACTACCACCCTTGCTGTCTGTGTTGGCTACCTCTACTACCACCAATGCACCTCCACTGCCGCCTGTCTGCTACAAGCAGGCCTGAGGCCTGCCCCACCACAGGGCTTTGTCCTGTGACTGTCGTCCAGTCTCTTTTTTTAATGTGCTGCTACTACTACTACCACCCTTGCTGTCTGTGTTGGCTACCTCTACTACCACCAATACACCTCCACTGCCGCCCGTCTGCTACAAGCAGGCCTGAGGCCTGCCCCACCACAGGGCTTTGTCCTGTGACTGTCGTCCAGTCTCTTTTTTTAATGTGCTGCTACTACTACTACCAGTCTACCACCCTTGCTGTCTGTGTTGGCTACCTCTACTACCACCAATACACCTCCACTGCCGCCCGTCTGCTACAAGCAGGCCTGAGGCCTGCCCCACCACAGGGCTTTGTCCTGTGACTGTCGTCCAGTCTCTTTTTTTAATGTGCTGCTACTACTACTACCACCCTTGCTGTCTGTGTTGGCTACCTCTACTACCACCAATACACCTCCACTGCCGCCCGTCTGCTACAAGCAGGCCTGAGGCCTGCCCCACCACAGGGCTTTGTCCTGTGACTGTCGTCCAGTCTCTTTTTTTAATGTGCTGCTACTACTACTACCACCCTTGCTGTCTGTGTTGGCTACCTCTACTACCACCAATACACCTCCACTGCCGCCCGTCTGCTACAAGCAGGCCTGAGGCCTGCCCCACCACAGGGCTTTGTCCTGTGACTGTCGTCCAGTCTCTTTTTTTAATGTGCTACTACTACTACCACCCTTGCTGTCTGTGTTGGCTACCTCTACTACCACCAATACACCTCCACTGCCGCCTGTCTGCTACAAGCAGGCCTGAGGCCTGCCCCACCACAGGGCTTTGTCCTGTGACTGTCGTCCAGTCTCTTTTTTTAATGTGCTGCTACTACTACTACCACCCTTGCTGTCTGTGTTGGCTACCTCTACTACCACCAATACACCTCCACTGCCGCCCGTCTGCTACAAGCAGGCCTGAGGCCTGCCCCACCACAGGGCTTTGTCCTGTGACTGTCGTCCAGTCTCTTTTTTTAATGTGCTGCTACTACTACTACCATCCTTGCTGTCTGTGTTGGCTACCTCTACTACCACCAATACACCTCCACTGCCGCCCGTCTGCTACAAGCAGGCCTGAGGCCTGCCCCACCACAGGGCTTTGTCCTGTGACTGTCGTCCAGTCTCTTTTTTTAATGTGCTACTACTACTACCACCCTTGCTGTCTGTGTTGGCTACCTCTACTACCACCAATACACCTCCACTGCCGCCTGTCTGCTACAAGCAGGCCTGAGGCCTGCCCCACCACAGGGCTTTGTCCTGTGACTGTCGTCCAGTCTCTTTTTTTAATGTGCTGCTACTACTACTACCACCCTTGCTGTCTGTGTTGGCTACCTCTACTACCACCAATACACCTCCACTGCCGCCCGTCTGCTACAAGCAGGCCTGAGGCCTGCCCCACCACAGGGCTTTGTCCTGTGACTGTCGTCCAGTCTCTTTTTTTAATGTGCTGCTACTACTACTACCAGTCTACCACCCTTGCTGTCTGTGTTGGCTACCTCTACTACCACCAATACACCTCCACTGCCGCCCGTCTGCTACAAGCAGGCCTGAGGCCTGCCCCACCACAGGGCTTTGTCCTGTGACTGTTGTCCAGTCTCTTTTTTTAATGTGCTGCTACTACTATTACCACCCTTGCTGTCTGTGTTGGCTACCTCTACTACCACCAACACACCTCCATTGCCGCCCGTCTGCTACAAGCAGGCCTGAGGCCTGCCCCACCACAGGGCTTTGTCCAGTGACTGTCGTCCAGTCTCTTTTTTTAATGCACTGCTACTACTACTACCACCCTTGCTGTCTGTGTTGGCTACCTCTACTACCACCAATACACCTCCACTGCCGCCCGTCTGCTACAAGCAGGCCTGAGGCCTGCCCCACCACAGGGCTTTGTCCTGTGACTGTCGTCCAGTCTTTTTTTAATGTGCTGCTACTACTACTACCAGTCTACCACCCTTGCTGTCTGTGTTGGCTACCTCTACTACCACCAATACACCTCCACTGCCGCCCGTCTGCTACAAGCAGGCCTGCAGCCTGCCCCACCACAGGGCTTTGTCCTGTGAGTGTCGTCCAGTCTCTTTTTTTAATGTGCTGCTACTACTACTACCACCCTTGCTGTCTGTGTTGGCTACCTCTACTACCACCAATACACCTCCACTGCCGCCCGTCTGCTACAAGCAGGCCTGAGGCCTGCCCCACCACAGGGCTTTGTCCTGTGACTGTCGTCCAGCCTCTTTTTTTAATGTGCTGCAACTACTACTACTACCAGTCTACCACCCTTGCTGTCTGTGTTGGCTACCTCTACTACCAGCAATACACCTCCACTGCCACCCATCTGCTACAAGCAGGCCTGAGGCCTGCCCCACCACAGGGCTTTGTCCTGTGACTGTCGTCCAGTCTCTTTTTTTAATGCGCTGCTACTACTACTACCGCCCTTGCTGTCTGTGTTGGCTACCTCTACTACCACCAATACACCTCCACTGCCGCCTGTCTGCTACAAGCAGGCCTGAGGCCTGCCCCACCACAGGGCTTTGTCCTGTGACTGTCGTCCAGCCTCTTTTTTTAATGTGCTGCAACTACTACTACTACCAGTCTACCACCCTTGCTGTCTGTGTTGGCTACCTCTACTACCACCAATACACCTCCACTGCCACCCGTCTGCTACAAGCAGGCCTGAGGCCTGCCCCACCACAGGGCTTTGTCCTGTGACTGTCGTCCAGTCTCTTTTTTTTAATGCGCTGCTACTTCTACTACCACCCTTGCTGTCTATGTTGGCTACCTCTACTACCACCAATACACCTCCACTGCCGCCCGTCTGCTACAAGCAGGCCTGAGGCCTGCCCCACCACAGGGCTTTGTCCTGTGACTGTCGTCCAGTCTCTTTTTTTAATGTGCTGCTACTACTACTACCACCCTTGCTGTCTGTGTTGGCTACCTCTATTACCACCAATACAGCTCCACTGCCGTCTGCTACAAGCAGGCCTGGAAGGCTTGTCAAAAGCCTTTGCTTGTTGCTTTTACATCCATGTATGAATGAACCACCGGAAGGCATCTGCCAATAAAAAGGGTACATTTTTGGAGGGCTTGTGAAAAACAATTGCTTGTTGCTTTTACATTACATCCATGTATGGATGAACCCCGGCAGGCATCTGCCAATAAAAAGGGTACATTTTTGGAGGGCTTGTCAAAAGCCATTGCTTGTTGCTCTTACATTACATCCATGTATGGATGAACACCTGCAGGCATCTGCCAAGAAAAAGGGTACATTTTTGGAGGGCTTATCAAAAGCCATTGCTTGCTGCTTTTACATTACATCCATGTATGGATGAACCCCGGCAGGCAATTGCCAATAAAAAGGGTAAATTTTTGGAGGGCGTTTTTCAAAAGCCATTGCTTGTTGCTTTTACATTACATCCATGTATGGATGAACCCCAGCAGGCATCTGCCAATAAAAAGGGTACATTTTTGGAGGGCTTGTCAAAAGCCATTGCTTGTTGCTTTTACATTACATCCATGTATGGATGAACCCCGGCAGGCATCTGCCAATAAAAAGGGTACATTTTTGGAGGGCTTATCAAAAGCCATTGCTTGTTGCTTTTACATTACATCCATGTATGGATGAACCCCGGCAGGCATCTGCCAATAAAAAGGGAACATTTTTGGAGGGCTTGTCAAAAGCCATTGCTTGTTGCTTTTACATTACATCCATGTATGGATGAACCCCGGCAGGCATCTGCCAATAAAAAAGGTAAATTTTTGGAGGGCTTATCAAAAGCCATTGCTTGTTGCTTTTACATTACATCCATGTATGGATGAACCCCGGCAGGCATCTGCCAATAAAAAGGGTACATTTTTGGAGGGCTTGTGAAAAGCCATTGCTTTTACATCCATGTATGGATGAACCCTGGCAGGCATCTGCCGCCAAAAATGGTTAATTTTTGTACCTTTTTTAACAATGCATTAAGCATACAACATGCACAAGTGCAGTGATTTCTGTTAGTTATCACCGTGTCCCATCCGTTTTCCTATAGCCATACATGTTGGCGTAACTTTGACACTAACTTTGCCTTAAAGACAGCTCAAAAGTACTTGGATACACTCATGGGTGACCTAAGAGTGTTATACAAGGCTTCTAGGGCTTTTAAACAGTGTTATACACGAGTTTTATGGGCTTTCTTGTATTACAGGTTCGGTCAGAACTAGTTCGGTCCGAATCAAACTTTTCAAAAGTTCGCTCATCTCTTTACAGGATAATACCAAAAAATTTCTAAATGTGAAAAATATTTAACACTTAGGTTAGCAAGATGTAGGGGAAAAGGTTTGTTTGTTCTCTGTTACCATGGACATGCACAAGTCTGCATAGGAGCTGTAGGCACAAAATGGTAGGATATTTTAAATCAAGACTATTTTCAAAGGTGATTCATTTTTCATTTCTATTGAAGAGAAAAAATAGTTCCAAGGTGTATATAGCCTTTAGGGCATGGCCACACGTAGGGGAATTCTTCCGCAACTGTCCGCATCAATGCCGCACAGAATCTGCGTTGCAGATTCTGTTGCGGATCTGCCCAAAATGGGCAATAAATTGATGCGGACTAGCCGCTGCGTATTGAGGTGAAAGTACTTCCCTTCTCTCTATAAGTGCAGGACAGAGAGAAGGGACAGCACTTTCCCTAGTGAAAGTAAAAGAATTTCATACTTACCGGCCGTTGTCTTGGTGACGCGTCCCTCTTTTTGCATCCAGCCCGACCTCCCTGGATGACGCGGCAGTCTATGTGACCGCTGCAGCCTGTGATTGGCTGCAGCCGTCACTTAGACTGAAACGTCATCCTGGGAAACCGGACTGGAGGAAGAAGCAGGGAGTTCTCGGTAAGTATGAACTTCTATTTTTTTTACAGGTTGATGTATATTGTGATCGCTAGTCACTGTCCAGGGTGCTAAAACAGTTACTGCCGATCGCTTAAAGAGGCTCTGTCACCAGATTTTGCAACCCCTATCTGCTATTGCAGCAGATAGGCGCTGCAATGTAGATTACAGTAACGTTTTTATTTTTAAAAAACGAGCATTTTTGGCCAAGTTATGACCATTTTCGTATTTATGCAAATGAGGCTTGCAAAAGTACAACTGGGCGTGTTGAAAAGTAAAAGTACAACTGGGCGTGTATTATGTGCGTACATCGGGGCGTGTTTACTACTATTACTAGCTGGGCGTTGTGTATAGAAGTGTCATCCACTTCTCTTCACAACGCCCAGCTTCTGGCAGTGCAGCACTGTGACGTCACTCACAGGTCCTGCATCGTGTCGGCACCAGAGGCTACAGATGATTCTGCAGCAGCATCAGCGTTTGCAGGTAAGTCGATGTAGCTACTTACCTGCAAATGCTGATGCTGCTGCAGAATCAAGTGTAGCCTCTGGTGCCGACACGATGCAGGACCTGTGAGTGACGTCACAGTGCTGCACTGCAAGAAGCTGGGCGTTGTGAAGAGAAGTGGATGACACTTCTATACACAACGCCCAGCTAGTAATAGTAGTAAACACGCCCCGATGTACGCACATAATACACGCCCAGTTGTACTTTTACTTTTCAACACGCCCAGTTGTACTTTTGCAAGCCTCATTTGCATAAATACGAAAATGGTCATAACTTGGCCAAAAATGCTCGTTTTTTAAAAATAAAAACGTTACTGTAATCTACATTGCAGCGCCTATCTGCTGCAATAGCAGATAGGGGCTGCAAAATCTGGTGACAGAGCCTCTTTAACACTTTCAGCACCCTGGACAGTGACTATTTACTGACGTCGCCTAGCAACGCTCCCGTAATTACGGGTGCACACACGTAGTCACCTGTAATTATGGGTGCACACACGTAGTCACCCGTAATTATGGGTGCACACACGTAGTCACCCGTAATTACGGGAGCCCCATTGACTTCCTCAGTCTGGCTGTAGACCTAGAAATACATAGGTCCAGCCAGAATGAAGAAATGTCAAGTTAAAAAACCAATACGCTCCGCAGCACACATAACATCTACATTACATCTGCGGACTTCATTGCGGAACTTAGAATCTCCATTGAAGTCAATGGAGAAATTCCGCAATGAGTCCACAAACAGTCCGCCACACCCATTGTATGCTGCGGACATCAAATTCCGCACCGCAGCCTATGCTTCGCAGCGGAATTGTCCGCAACGCGCAAACGAACCCAACCACAAAGCTGTGGAAGGCAATGGAGAAACGGGTCCGCTGCGGATTTCCGCTGCAGAGTGTCTGCAGCGGAATTCCAGAGCAATTCCGCTACGTGTGGCCATGCCCTTAAAGGGAAACTGTCAGCAGTTTTCCAACCCCTAAATGTCTATCACCGCTATGTAGGGGGTTGAGAGATATTTCTAAACATATCCATGTATGACAGCAATAGTACAGCGTACCTCCGGCGTCGTATGCATATAACTAAAGAATTGTCTGATGACCGTTTCTTGACCAGGGAAGTGCCCGGCAAACATGGAGTTGATCCCGCTCATCTTGCCTTGAATGATGTGTCTAAAGCTCACTGCGATACCAAATTTATATATATATATATTTGTGTTTTACCACTTTTACAGAGAAAAAATCTATTTGTTAAAAAAATAAATAGCTTTGTGTCGCTACCATCAATTGAGCGGTATGAAGGCTTATTTTTGTGGGGTGAGCTGTACTTTTTATTGGTAACATTTTGGGGTACATGTGACTTTTTGATCACTTTTATTCAATTTTTTTGGGGAGTGACCAGAAAACATACATTTTTACAGCGTTGACTGCGCGAGGTAAATAACGTTATATTGTATAAATAGTCACTGTCCAGGGTGCTGAAAGAGTTAAATGATCAGCAGTAACTGTTTCAGCACCCTGGACAGTGACTTCCGATCACAATATACATCAACCCGTAAAAAAAATAGAAGTTCCTACTTACCGAGAACTCCCTGCTTTTTCCTCCAGTCCGGCCTCCCGGGATGACGTTATAGTCCAAGTGACGGCTGCAGCCAATCACAGGCTGCAGCGGTCACATGTACTGCCGCGTCATCCAGGGAGGTCGGGCTGGATGTCAAGAGAGGGCCGCGTCACCAAGGCAACGGCCGGGTAAGTATGAATTTCTTGTACTTTTACTAGGGAAAGGGTTGTCCCTTCTCTCTATCCTGCACTGATAGAGAGAAGGGAAGTACTTTCACCTCAATACACAATGGCTAGTCCGCATCAATTTAATGCCCATTTTAGGCAGAGCCGCAACAGAATCTTCAACGCAGATTATGTGCGGCATTGATGCGGACAGTGGCGGAAGAAATACGCCACGTCTGATCATGCCCTTAGGCCTCATGCACACGACTGTAGCCGTGTGCACGGCCGTAATTTTCGCATTGGCCGGCCACGTAGTGTCAGCCGCGAGCCGCCCGCAAACCGCGGGCTGTGCACATGGCCGCGGCCATTATTTTCAATGAGTCCGGGCTCCGGGGCCAAGCACAGACCGTGGAAACTAATTCTCCCGTGGATTTTCGGGGAATTGCGGCCGCAAAAGCACGTTCGTTTGAAATGGGCCTTAGGGTATGTTCACACGCTTAACAAATAACGGCTGAAAATACGGAGCTGTTTTCAAGAGAAAACAGCTCCTGATTTTAAGCCGTTTTTTAATCAAATTAGCGTTTTTCGCAGTTTTTTTACGGCTGTTTTTGGAGCTGTTTTTCTATTTTGTTAATGAAACATGTCTCAAAAAACGGCTCAAGAAGTGACATGCACTTGTTTTTACGGGGCGTCTTTTTACGCACCATTATTTGAAAATGAGGCGTAAAATAACGCCCCGTCGGAACAGAACCCCGTATTTCCAGCCAGAAGAACGGCTGAATATAGCCCGTGTGAACATATCCTTACAGCTTCAATTATTCAGGAACTCAGGATATAACAATACTGGTGACAAGAATGGGATCCTGTGAATAATAATATCACACAGAATAAATATGATATATCCTAAGTTTATTAATCCCCTAATGACATGGGCAATTTTTATTTTTTCCTTTTCGTTTTATCCTTTCCGCCTTCCAAAAGCCATAACTTTTTTTTTTTTTTGTTTACATATGAGGGCTTGCTTTTTGTGGAACAAGTTGTAGTTTTTCATGGCACCAGTTAATGTACCATACCATGTACTGGGAAGCTGAAGAAAAATATGTGCAGTGAAATGGGCAAAAAAACGCGATTGCGCCATTTTTGGGGGATTATTATTAATCACTTTATTATATGAGCTAATACGATTATGGCGATACCAAATTTATAAAAAAAAATTATGTTTCACCACTTTTTTAATTTTCCGTCAATTGAGCGGTGTGAGGGCTTATTATTTGTAGGTCATGCTGTAGTTTTTGTTGGTACCATTTTTAAGTAAATGCAACTATTTGATTACTTTTTATTCCATTTTTTTGGGGAGCTAAGGTGACCAAAAAACAGCACTTTAGGGATTTTCTTTCTACGGCATTCACCGAAAAGGTTAAATAATATTATATTGCAATAGTTTAGACTTTTATGGATGCGGTAAATCCAGTTATGTTAACTTTTATTTTATTTTTTATATTTCTTTAGGGAAAAAAAATGGGAAATGGTTTTCTTTTTAACTTTTAATATTTTATTGTTTTTTCTTACACTACTGAAAACTTTTTAGGGGATTTGAACCAGCAATAATCATAAGTAAAAACATGTTGAAATTTCAGTAATCCAGATATGATGCACCTTTTTAAGAACAAATTGCAATTTTTGAAAGAATACAAATCAGCTCAGAAACAACTGGAAAAAAGGTTCTTATTATATATCAATATATCAAGGTAGATATATATATATATATATATATATATATATATATATATATATATATATATATATAATTTATAACAAAACCACTTCAAAACAAATATTGTGACATGCTAGCAAAACACTTGACAGGCTGCAATTCACAACACAACCGCTGAATGGCCACACATAGACACAAATAGCATCAACATCTCGTGACAGATTCTCGTAAAATATATATATTTTTTCAATGCTGGTCATCTCGCATTGCAAATCTCTAGCTATATGCTTACAATGTTTAAAAATAACGCATCTGCCACTTTGTTTTAGGGATGGAGGGGGTCTCGGTGCTCATACCCCCAAAACTTCTGACATGTCCCTATGACATGTCAAAAGTTTTATGAAAGTGCAGGTACACTTTAAGCGGTGCTCAGGAGAAAGTTAGCAAAGAAGCCAAAAGCAGTGGGAGTACAGGAATAAATGACTGCAGGATCAGACTACACACATGGTTTATTTGTAGTCTGTAGCCATGACATAGCAGCTGCACATAGGTCAGCATAGGTTCCATAGACACACAGTGGTATGACATTTTGTAATTAAGACTGGTAGGGTATGTTCACACGCAGGGCCGCCATCAGGTGGGTATTACTGGTACTCCCGTCAGGGGCCCGGCCACATGGATGAAGTAAAAGGGGCCCGCCGGGCTGCCGTCGCCCACCCCCCCCCTCGGACTGTTGCCCCCCCCCCCCTCGCAACGCTCACGGGCCCCACTCGCAATGCTCACGGGCCCCCCTCGCAACGCCCGCGGCACCCCCCTAGCGACACCCCCCTAGCGACACTCCCCTAGCGACACTCGCGGCAGCCCCTGCATACCTGTTGTAGCTTCACTGGAGGGGAAGATGCAGCATGTTCTGAAGCTGCGTGTGGAGATCCCGCCCCCCAGCTCCTCTACACTGCCGACCGGACCTGCAGGCTGGTGAGTATGTTCCCCTATCCATCCTGCTTCCCATCCCCCTGACCCCATTTGTAGATTGTATAAATTTGGTTAAAAAGTTTTTTGGTATTTTTTCGTTTTCCTAGCGCTTTTTTGCCGCGATTTTCGTAATCGCGGCAAAAATGGCGCAGTTTTGCCGCGATTATATAAAAATCGCGGCAAAACCGTGTGATTTGTGCCGCAATTACGAAAATTGCATAAAAAAAAGATACAAAACATGAAAAGTGCTGTTAGGCTATGTTCTCACAGTGCGGTCAAGTCACGTTTTTTTGCAAAAATTGTGGCAAAAAAATGGGATTTCACCGCACTGTGTAACTAGACTAAGGCCTTATTCAGACGGCCGCATTCGGTCCGTGACATACGGAGCGTGTATCGGCTGTATCTCACAGGCTGACCACAATTCATGGAGCCGGACTCCTTACATCATAGTTATCAGTGTTGCTGGGAGTCCCTGCCTCTCTGCGGGAATACTGTCCCATATTGTAATGATGCTTTCAGTACGGGACCGGGGACAGTATTCCCACGGGAAGGGAGGGACTATGATCATAGATAACTGTGATGCTAGAAACCCGGCTCCCTGAACTGTGGTCGGTCCGGGAAATATGGCCGATACACGCTCCGTATATCACAGACCGAACATGGACATCTGAATAAGCCACTTACTTGCCTCCTATGTTTGGTGCGGATTGCGCACTGAAAATTCACTACAAATGACAATATAAGGCCTTATTCACACGAACGGGTTATACGTCCGTGATACTTATTACGTCGCACGGACTTATGTTAGTGAATGGGGCCGTTCAGACTGTCAGTGAATTTCACGCAGCGTGTGTGTGCTGTGTAAAACTCACGACATGTCCTATACTTGCCCGTGTTTTGCGCAGCACGCACCCATTGAAGTCATTGGGTGCGTGCAAATCGTGCACGGCACACGGAAGCACTTCCGGGTGACACGCGTGATTCGCGCTACACAGGGCCGGTATTAGGGGTACTAATGTAGGGGGCACGGCCAAACTTAATTGAAACACCGCCGTGAGCTGCGGGCCCCCCTCTCATCACCGCCGCGAAACACCGCTTGCGCGCGCGAACGACCGCAAGCTCGCACCCGCGCGCGCATGACCGCAAGCGCGCGCCAACGACCAGGCGCGCCGCCGAGAGGGAGGCGGTGCGCCCGCAACACAAGTCCGATCTACGGGGAAGGACAGCCACACAGGGACAGCGGCGCAAAGTTTACTTACCTGCTGGCCCGCCTCCAACTCCGCCTCCTCGTCCTCCGCGTCCTCCTCGTCCGACTCCGCCTCGTCCTCCTCGTCCGACTCCGCCTCGTCCTCCTTCTCCAGAGCGTAGCTGCGTAAGGAAAGGGGGAGGAGTCTAGTTGTTGCGCGGCGGCAGGAGTTCTACGATCCCCGCCATTTTCTGGAGGTCGAGGACGACATCTGGACCGAAGACATCGCCTGAAGAGGACTGGAGTGGGAGCAGCAGCTCTTCTGACACGGTGAGTAAAGTGTCTCAAAGTGCTGTTTAAGTATGGCCCTGTTCACACAGAGTATTTTGCAGGCAGAAAAAAATCTGACCTGCCCACACTATCTTGCCGCGTTTTTTGCTGCGTTTTTTGCCCGCGGCGATTGAGGACAGCAGACAAAAAACGCAGCGAAAAATGCATTTTCTGCCTCCCATTGATTTCGATGGGAGGTCAGAGGCGGAACCGCTGCAGGAAAGGACGTGCTGCTTTTTCTTTTTTCCGCGACTTACTCCCATTGATTTCAGATTAAAATAATGGGAGGCGGTTTTGGAAGTTTTTTGGTGCTGATTCTGACGCAGTGTCCGAGTCAATGTCAAGGCCCAAAAACTCTGTGAACTGGGCCTTATTGTTAGGGCTTATTCAGACGAGTGTGTAATACATCCGTGCAACGCGCGTGATTTTCATGTGGCTCGCACGGACCTGTGTTACTCTATGGGGCCGTGCAGACTGTCAGTGATTTTCACTCTGCTGCGACTGTAATACGCTGCGGATTTTCCATAATAAAATGTGTTGCATAAAATCCGCAGCGTTCATGCCTAGTGTGTTCCTACCCTAAGGCCGGATTTACACGAGCGTGTGCTTTTTGCGTGCGCAAAAACGTGGCGTTTTGTGCATGCAAAAGGTCATAACAGCTCTGTGTGTCAGCAGCGTATGATGCGCGGCTGCGTGATTTTCACGCAGCCGCCATCATTATGACACTCTGTTTGTATGTTTGTAGCACGTGGTGCTTTTCTGTTTTCATTCATAGTTTATACGGCTGCGGAAGTGCTGGGCGGGATTTTCACGCACCCATTGACTTCAATGGGTGCGTGATGCGCGAACAATGCACAAATATCGGACATGTCGTGAGTTTTACGCAGCGGACACACGGACACACGCTGCGTGAAAATCACTGACAGTCTGAACGGCCCCATAGAGTAACATAGATCCGTGCGAGGCGCGTGAAAATCACTGACAGTCTGCACGGCCCCATAGAGTAACATAGATCCGTGCGAGGCGCGTGAAAATCACGCGCGTTGCACGGACGTATTACACGTTCGTCTGAATAAGCCCTAACAATAAGGCCCAGTTCACAGAGTTTTTGGGCCTTGATATTGACTCGGACACTGCGTCAGAATCAGCACCAAACAACTTCCAAAACCGCCTCCCATTGATTTAATCTGAAATCCACCGGAGCCAGTCGCGGAAAAAAGAAAAAGCAGCACGTCCTTTCTTGTCGCGGTTCCGCCTCTGACCTCCCATCTAAATCAATGGGAGGCAGAAAATGCATTTTTCCCTGCGTTTTTTGTCTGCTGTCCTCAATCGCCGCGGGCAAAAAACGCGGCAAGATAGTGTGGGCAGGTCAAAATCTGCCTCAAAATTCGGTGCGCGGTTCGCGGGTGCGCATGCGCGGGAGTTTGCGGGTGCGCGCGATCGGTCGCACGGGCGGCAGTGTTTGACGGCCCCCATGACGACCCCCATGCTACCCAGGGCCGCCATCAGGGGGGGGTATTATGGGTACTGATGTGAGAGGCCCGGCCAAACCTAATTGAAAGGCGGGCCCGCAGCTCACGACATTCTTTTGGTGAAAAAAACAAGCCCCATTGCAGGGGTTTTTTTTTTTTTTTTCTACCAAAGGCAAGTCGCGGCAGTTGCCGGGCCCCCCTTTCAATTAGGTTTGGCCGGGCCTCTCACATCAGTACCCATAATACCCCCCCTGATGGCGGCCCTGTGTACCATGATATAGTGCTGGACGGAGTACCGTTAACAGGCGGTGCCACGGTAGGGGGGCCCAGAAAATTTAGCTGTAGGGGGCCCTGAAATTCCTGATGGCGGCCCTGTTCACACGTACACGTTCGATACCCCTGAAATTACAGAGCTGTTTTCAGGAGAAAACAGCTCCGGATTTTCAGACGTAAAGGCAAGTGCAGGCGTTTTTCGCAGCGTCCATTACGGACTTAATTGGAGATGTTTTTCTATGGAGTCAATTGAAAACGGCACCAATTACGTCCCAAGAAGTGACAGGCACTTCTTTGACGCGGGCGTCTTTTTTACGCGCCGTCTTTTGACAGCGGCGCGTAAAAAAATGACCGTTGGCACAGAACATCGTAAAGCCCATTGAAATGAATGGGCAGATGTTTGCCGGCGCATTGGAGCCGTATTTTCGGACGTAATTTGAGGTTAAAACGCCCGAATTACGTCCGTAAATAGGGTGTGTGAACCCAGACTTATAATAAAAACTTGCTTCATTATTAGGCTACGTTTACATGGAATGCAGTAACAGCAAAGTGAATAAGATTTTAACAAATCTCATCCATATGTTGCAGACATTTTCCACAAAGAAATTGGCCAGCAGTGCAAATTGCGTGGATTTGTTGTGGATTTTCCCCATTAACCATTTCACGCCGCAGCCATTTTCCAGATGCTCATTTTAATTTTTTCCTCCCCGGCTTCTAAAAGCCATAACTTTTATATTTTTACGTCAATAGATGGGTTTTGTTGTTACGGCTTTCACCATGCGGTAAAAATAACAACTCAATTTTATTCTGTGGCTCAATACGATTACGGTGATACCAAATTTATATAGTTTTTTTTATATTTTACTACTTTTAGAGAAAATAAACTTTTGTGGCAGAGCTTAGTAAAGGCAGTTCTGGGAGCCTTCATTAGGCCCCTGGGCTGCCATAGCAACCGTCATCACACCCCCCCCCCCCCCGATCTCACTGCGGGGAGGGTGATGAGCTGTCAGAGGGGGCCGCCCTCCTCTTTTCAACTCCTCAGATACTGCTGTCGCGATCGACCGCAGTATTTGAGGGGTTAAACAGCCAGGAACAGCACGATTTCTGTTCCTGGCAGTTTATCCCGGATGTCGACTGTAAAACAGCGACACCCGTAGCTACGATGTACCAGACACGTCGTTTTGCGGGAAGGGGTTAAAATTAAAGAGGAAGTCGAAATTTGCAAGCAAATCCTTTTGTTGCAGATTTTGCTGCAGATTGTCTTCGAATCCACAGCAAAATCTGAAGTCCAGATAGTTTAAAATAAAAAACACTATGCTAACCACTTTTGACGCTCCAATGGCAACACTACAATGGTCCACCACTGGTCAGTGTACACCTGGCCTCCAACGATGACATGCCATGACGACATGTGACCATTGCAGCCAATGTCAGGGTGCAGAGGTCACATGAGACGAAACGTCATCACTGTAGGGTGGGTATAGAGACTGGCAGGGACTAGAGAAGGCTACCATAAGAGCATCAGGGGAGTCAAGTATAGTGTTTTTGTTGTTTTGGCTTTTTTACACTCAAATGTTGTCATAAGGAAATCTACAACAAAATCCACACGATTTGGAGTGAATTTCCCTGACTCTTTCTACAGATTTGCTGCAGATATTTTCTGCAGCAAATCAGCTGCATTTGGACCCGGCCTTTCTGTTTGTAAAGATGCCCTTAGCATTGGAAACATATTTTGATTTTAAAGGCTATTTCAGAATTAATGCTCTCCTAATTAAACAGCTTGTAAAAAACATATATAAATTGAAGCCATGCAGCGGAGAGGCAGGCATCGTGGAATAGGCGGCTTGACAGGGGTTTTAGCAAGGAAAACCTATAAGGTTTGGGTAAGCTAAAAGGGTTAAATTACATGGTGGGTACATCTTTAAAGAGGCTCTGTCACCAGATTTTCAAACCCCTATCTCGTATTGCAGCAGATCGGCGCTGCAATGTAGATAACAGTAACGTTGTTTTTTTTCAAAAATGAGCATTTTTGGCCAAGTTATGAGCATTTTTATATTTATGCAAATGAGCCTTTCTTAAGTACAACTGGGCTTGTTTAAAGTAAAAGTACAACTGGGCGTGTATTGTGTGTGTTACATCTGGGCGTTTTTACTTGTTTTACTAGCTGGGCGTTGTGAATGGAAGTGTATGATGCTGACGAATCAGCATCATCTACTTCTCTTCGTTAACACCCAGCTTCTGGCAGTGCACAGACACACAGCGTGTTCTCGAGAGATCACACTTCCTGCCCCAGGTCCTGCATCGTGTCGGACGAGCGAGGACACATCGGCACCAGGCGACAGAGACTACAGTTGATTCTGCAGCAGCATCGGCGTTACTGTTATCTACATTGCAGCGCCTATCTGCTGCAATAGGACATAGGTGTTTGAAAATCTGGTGACAGAGCCTCTTTAAGTGTGTCTAGAAAAGGGGGGTCAGTAAAAGGTCTTTGAATGTGTAAAAGCAAGGGGTCAAGAAAAGGTCTTGACACATGCCAGGGGAGGTGTTACATTTTCAGTGAAATGAGTGTTAGGTAAGCAGTGTGGAGTTAGGTTCCAGGAAAGATAGTCCCACCCAGCCTCCATATTTATTATTTATTGATTTGTTTTGTGTATTTGTTGGTGTTTATGTTTTCTTGCTTCAGCTGCTGAGTTTGTTGTTGATGGGAATGTATTGTTTCTTGGTGGATGCTGGAGAAATGGGTCTTTTGAGGCTAACAGTTGGATTAATACAAGTGGTGTGTTTACAATATAACCTATATATGTTACAGCTGTATTTGAGCTCGGGGCCCCAGGAGTGGAAGAAAAGAGATTTGGTGCATAAGGTTTTAATCTGGGTGCCCTTGGGTCGGTGTTTGTGGCCAAGGGTAAAAGAGGTCCTCGAGTGCACTGTTATTGAGAACATAAATTTACGAGTGGTCTAGTCTATTTTAGTTAATGCCGCCAAGGACTCTTCGAGTCAATTATGATGCTAAGTTTTGTTATTCATATTGAATTGGTTATTTATTTGTTCTTAAAAGTTGGATGCTGTGGCCTTTTTTAAATGAAAGTAGGTGTCATTGTTTTTTTATTCCAGGAGGGGGGACTTGGGGAAGTATGGAAATTCTAAAAATAATTATAAGAGGAAGGATTTAAGTTAAATGAAGGTTGTGTAGTCTAGAATCCTCCAGTCAAGTTTAAACACAATCAGTGCTTAGTAAAAACCCTTTTTGGTAAAATTCACAAGCTTCAAATGCTACAGTGCATCTTACCAAATCCTAAACTTTTGTTTCTTGAAGTTGTTTCATTCACTTCAATGGGAGAGAAGGCTTCAAAACCTGTGAATGGCCGCTAAATGCGTGTCGACGATTCACAGGGAGGAAGCACAATTGAAGGGGAAGCAGCGCTCATACGAGTGCTGCTGCCCCTTCAAAGCAGCTGATCGGCGGGGGTCCCGGTAGCGTGAGGATAGCCCATCAATTTTTAGTGGCTGGAAAGCCCCTTTAATGTCAGGTTTTACAGAGTGTCCCTTTTCAAGTGAATGGGACTGTGACACAATACCCCAAAAAGCTCATGGTGCTTTCTCTGGAAAAAAATCAGACACATTTTTTCTAATTTCATTTAACCCCTTAAAGGAACAGTGTCACCACAATTTTTTTTTTAATATGTTAAAGATGTTAGTGCTTTATTAAAAACGTTTGGATTAATTTGTGTGTTTGTGTTTTACTTTTTCTTATTTTTACACTTTTTCTTCCCTATGGGGGCTGCCATTTTTTTTTCCATTTCTGTATGTGTCGATTAACGACACATACAGACATGGAATACGGCAGCCACAGTCCCATAGGGACTGCGAACGGGGCCCGTTCCATCCACTAGCATGCGCCGCTCCCACACAGTTCAATTTGAAATGCGCGCCGTCCGGCGCCATTTTCCTGTGGACCGGAAGTCGCGGCCGGACAGTAAGATTACTACTTCCGGTCGCGGCTTCCGGACTTGTGCACATGGAGCAGCGGCAGCAGACGGAGCGGATGGACCGGAGGGAGCGGCGGCGACTGGAGCAGGTAAGGGATTTCTATGTATGTTTGTGTTTACTACTGTATGTAAACCTTCTACACTGTGTGTTAGCTCAAAAAATGGTGACACACAGTGTAGGAGCTTAGACCGTTCAAACCCCTCGTTTCTCCCGGCACTAGCCAGGATAAAGGAGGGGGGGATGCTGAGAGCTCACTAGAGCGAGGGCTTTTTACCCAATTTTGCAGCATAAAGAAATGTGGTTGCTTTACCACATGCAATGCTGCAATTTTGGGAATGGCTCCATCTAGTGACCAGCAATGGGAAATATTATAAATTAGAATCCAATTGAATCCAATTTATAATATTTCCTGACTCGTGAAAAAAAAAAAAAAATTAGAACAATGTTTAATCACCTATACACTAATTGTTTAACAAAAAAAAAAAAAGAACATGTTTTGCTGGTAACACATTCCCTTTAATGACCAACCTATTTTAGACCTTAACCCCTTCGTGCTCAGCGATGTAATATTCAGTCGCTCTAACCAATACGTTCGCGCTCAGCGACGGAATATTACGTCGCAGGAGTAACGGCCATTTTGGCCGTCCTCCCGACACATGCACGAGCTGTCTCATGCAGCAGCTGCCGCAGCTCCTACAGCGGGGACCGATCCCCGCTGATTAACCCCTTAAAAGCCGTGTTCAATAGCGATCACGGCTTTTTAGGGGTTAAGCTACAATCGCCGGCCTGCTACACGACAGCGGCCGGCGATTGTAACTATGGCAACCGGACACCAAACAATGGCGTCCGGCTATGCCATCGACGGAAGCCTAGTGGGTCCTGACAACGTCAGGACCCACTATGCTTGCTGTCAGTGAGTAGCTGACAGCTCTAATACACTGCACTACGCATGTAGTGCATTGTATTAGAATAGCGATCAGGGCCTCCTGCCCTCAAGTCCCCTAGTGGGACAAAGTAATAAAGTAAAAAAAAAGAAAAATGTGTAAAAATAAGAAAATAAAAGTTTTAAAAGAAATAAAAGTAAAAATCCCCCCTTTTCCCTTATCAGTCCTTTATTATTAATAAAAATATATAAACAAACAAATAAGCTATAAATAATTGGTATCGCCACACCCGTAACGGCCTGAACTACAAAATTATTTCGTTATTTATCCCGCGTGGTGAACGCCGTAAAAGAAAATAATAATAAACCGTACCAGAATCACAATTGTTTGGTCACTTCACCTCCCAAAAAATGAATTAAAAAGAGATTAAAAAGTCGCATGTACCTAAAAATGGTGCTGATCGAAACTACAGTTTGTTATGCAAAAAATAAGTCCTCGCACGGCTTTCTTTATGGAAAAATAAAAAAGTTCTGGCAATTAGAATAAGTTAACACAAAAAGTAAATGATATTTTACAAAAAGTATTTTATCGTGCAAACGCCATAAGACATAAAAAAAGCTATAAACATATGGTATCGCCGTAATCGTATCGCCACGCAGAATAAAGTGAATATGTCATTTATAGCGCACGGTGAACGCTGTAAAAAATATAGAATAAAAAAACAATAGTAGGATTGCTGTTTTTTAGTCACCACGCCACTTAAAAATAGAATAAAAACTGATAAAAAAGTCGCATGCACCCCAAGAAAACTACAATGAATTCCTCAAGGGGTCTAGTTTCCAAAATGGGGTAACTTTTGGGTGTTTTCCAATTTTTTTGCACCACAAGATCTCTTCAAACCGGACATGGTGCGTAATAAAAAAGGAAGGCTCAAAATCCACTAGGTGCTCCATTGCTTCGGAGGCCGGTGCTTCCGTCCATTACCGCACTAGGGCCACATGTGGGATATTTCTCAAAACTGCAGAATCTGGGCAATAAGTATTGAGTTGCGTTTCTCTGATAAAACCTTTTGTGTTATAAAAAAAATGGTATAAAGAGGATTTTCTGACAAAAAAAATATGTAAATTTCACCTCTACTTTGCTCTAAATTCCTGTGAAACATTTAAAGGGTTCATAAACTTTCTAAATGCTGTTGTGAATACTTTGAGGGGTCTAGTTTCTAAATTGGGGTTCAAAGAAACTTCAGAACTGAACTGTAACCTAAAAAAAATAAATAAATTAGGCAATACTTCGCTTCTTACATTATACTGATAATGAGCCGTGCCCACCCCGAGATTACCCCAGTTTTGACCGTTTGTATAAACGGAGACCCCTATTAGATCGTTTCAGTGCCCGGTTTTCCCAAGCATAAAGTGTATTTCTATTGATGAGTCCTTGGTAGATTTTAAAGGGAGGCTTCAATTCCGCCAGTACCTGAAGGCAAGGTATGGCGTGAAGATGTATAAGCTGTGCGAGAGTGCACCAGTGTGTACCTACAGATTTAGGATATATGAAGGGAAGGACAGCAGTATTCAGCCCCCAGAATGCCCCCCCCCTCCTTACTGGGAGTTAATTCCAAAATTGTGTGGGATTTGGTGCACCCACTGCTGGACCAGGGTTACCACCTCTACCTGGATAATTTTTATACCAGCTTCCCACTCTTCAACTGCCTCGCTCCCAGAAATCCTGCGGCATGCAGTACTGCTAGAAGAAATCTGAGAGGCCTCCCTAAGTCTCTGCTTGGGCAAACACCCAGAAGGGGTGAGAGCAGGGCACAATCCAGCAGCAACATATTGTGTGTCAAGTACAAGAACAAGAGAGATGTCCCACCAGTACCCATGTACCAGTACGAGGTACCAGTACAGAGACCCCCACCCCAGACTGCATCCTGGACTACAATAGGTACATGGGAGGGGTGGACTTGTCAGATCAAGTCCTGAAGCCCTACAGCGCCATGGGGTGTGGTATAAGAAGCTGGCCGTGCACATCATACCGATGGCTTTGTACAATGTGTACGTGCTACGTCGATGTGCAGACCAGAGGGGAACTTTCCTGGAATTTCAAAAGGTGGTTATCAAGAACCTAATCTTTAGGGACCAAGAAGGGGGGGGGACCCAGTACTTCTGGAAGCGAGGCCACACGCATCGTAGAAGGGCAACACTTTCCAGGAGAAGTTCCCCAAACTGGCAAGAAGGGAAAAAGTCAAAAGAGGTGCAAAGTCTGCTATAAGAAGGGGATAAGGGAGGACACAATATATCAATGTGACACGTGTCCCGAAAAACCAGAGCTCTGTATGAAAGAGTGTTTTAAAATTTATCATACATCCCTTGGTTTATAATTTACCCCAATTTTACTTACCCTGATGTATTCTGCACAGCTTATCCCCCCTCGTCTTTCCCCTCTGGGACCTGCTGTGTGACCAAGCAGCTGAGAACCCACATTACAGTTTATGGGGTGTATGTCTCCGGTCAAAATGCTCACTATACCTCTAGATGAATACCTTAAGGGTGTAGTTTTTTAAAACGGGGTCAATTCTTGCGGGTTTCAACTGTACTTGTACCTCAGGTGCTTCTGCATACATGACTTCGCACCAGAAAATCCCCAGTAGGCCAAATGGTGGTCCTTTCGTACTGAGCCCTCCCATGGGCCCAAACGGCAGTTTATTACCGCAAGTGGGGTATTGCTGCACTCAGGACAAATTGCGCAACAGAATGGGGTATTTTATTTCTTGTGAAAGTAAGAAATTTTCAACCATAACTTCATATTATTGAAAAAAATGTATTTTGTTTTAATTCCCAGTCCAATTCAAATAAGTTCTGTGAAAAAACGATGTGGTCAAAATGGTCACAACACCCATAAATGAATTCCTTGAGGGCTGTAGTTTCAAAAATGGGGTTACTTCTGGTGGGTTTCCATTGCTTTGATACCTCTGGGGCTCTGCAAATGCGACATGGCATCCGAAAACCAATCCAGCAAAATCTGGACTCCAAAGAACAAATAGCGCTCCTTTCCTTCTGAGACCTCCCATGGGCCCAAACGGCAATTTATCACCACAAATGGTGTATTGCCGCACTCATGACAAATTGGGCAACAAAATGGAGTATTTTATTTCTTGTGAAAATAAGAATTTTTGAGCTAAAACGACATATTATTGGAAAAAATATATATTTTTTTAAATTCTCAGCCCAATTCAAATAAGTTCTGTGAAGAAACTATGGGGTCTAAATGGTCATATTACTCATAAATGAATTCCTTGAGGGGTGTAGTTTCCAAAATGGGGTCACTTCTGGTGGGTTTCCATTGCTTTGATACCTCTGGGGCACTGCAAATGCGACATGGCACCCGAATACCAAACCAGCAAAATCTGCACTCCAAAGAACACACAGCACTCCTTCCCTTCTGAGGCCTCCCATGGGCCCAAACGGCAGTTTATAGCCACAAATGCGGTATTGCTGCACTCAGGAGAAATTGGGCAACAAAATAGGGTATTTTGTTCCCTGTGAAAATAAGAAATTTTGATAAAAAAATTACATCTTATTGGAAAAAATGAATTTGTTTTCATTTCACAGCCCAATTCAAATAGGTGCTGTGAAAAAACTGTGCGGTCAAAATTGTAACAACAACCATATTTGAATTCCTTGAGGGGTGTAGTTTCCAAAATGGGGTGACTTCTGGTGGGTTTTCTATTGCTTTGATGCCTCTGGGGCTCTGCAAATGCGACATGGCACCCGAAAACCAAACCAGCAAAATCTGGACTCCAACAAACAAATAGCGCTCCTTTCCTTCTCAGCCCTCCCATGGGCCGAAACGGCAGTTTATAACCACAAATGGGGTATTGCCGCACTAAGGACAAATTGGGCAACAAAATAGGGTATTTTGTTCCCTGTGAAAATAAGAAATTTTGATCACAAATGACATCTTATTGGAAAAAATGTCAATTTTTTCATTTCACAGCCCAATTCAAATAGAGCTGTGAAAAAACTGTGCGGTCAAAATGGTAACAACAACAACCATAAATGAATTCCTTGAGGGGTGCAGTTTCCAAAATGGGGTCACTATTGGGGGATTCCTACTGTTTTGGCACCTCAACACCTCTTCAAACCTGGCATGCTGCCTCAAATATATTCTAATAAAAAAAGAGGCCTCAAATGAACTAGGTGCTTCTTTGCTTCTAGGGCTTGTGTTTTAGTCCGCGAGCGCACTAGAGCCACATGTGGGACATTTCTAAAAACTGCAGAATCTGGACAATACATATTTAGTAGTATTTCTCTGGTAAAACCTTCTGTGTTACAGAATT
The DNA here is from genome assembly GCF_050947455.1 of Rhinoderma darwinii. Lineage (NCBI taxonomy): Eukaryota > Metazoa > Chordata > Amphibia > Anura > Rhinodermatidae > Rhinoderma > Rhinoderma darwinii. The sequence continues at coordinate 368,324,645 of NC_134688.1, forward strand.
TGTTTTAATAAAATTGAAATTCAGCAAGAAAAATTAAATTTGCAAATTTCACCTCCACATTGCTTTAATTCCTGTGAAATGCCTGAAGGGTTAAAAAACTTTCTAAATGCTGTTTTGAATACTTTGAGGGGTCTAGTTTTTAAAATGGGGTGTTTTATGGGGGTGTCTACTATATAGACCCCTCATAGCCACTTCAGAACTGAAGAGGTACCTTAAAAAAAGGCTTTTGAAATTTTCTTAAAAATGTGAGAAATTGCTGTTTATGTTCTAAGCCTTGTAACGTCCAAGAAAAATAAAAGAATGTACAAAAAACAATGCTAATCTAAAGTAGACATATGGGAAATGTGAACTAGTAACTATTTTGGGTGGTATAACCGTCTGTTTTACAAGCAGATGCATTTAAATTCTGAAAAATGCTATTTTTTCAAAATTTTCTCAAAATTTTGCCAATTTTTCACCAATAAACACTGAATATATCGACCAAATTTTACCACGAACATGAAGCCCAATGTGTCAGGAGAAAGCAATCTCAGAATCGCTTGGATATGTTTAAGCATTCTGACGTTATTACCACATAAAGTGAAATATGTCAGATGTGAAAAATGGGCTCTGTGCCTTAAGGCCAAAACTAGGCTGCATCCTTAAGGGGTTAATGACCAAGCCATTTTTTACGTTTTTCGATTGTCTCATTCAAAGAGCTATAACCTTTTTATTTTTGTGTCGACATAGCTGTATAAGGTTTTTTTTTTTGCAGAACAAGTTGTAATTTCTAATAGCACCATTTTGGCGCACAAAGAATTTATTGATTAACTTTTATTATTTTTTTTTGGGGGGGGAAACAGCAATTTCGCCACACTTTTTTGCGTCCTAAATTTATGCAGTTTACTGTGTGGTATAAATAACACAATAACTTTATTCAGTGGGTTGTTGCGATTGCAATAATTCCAAATTTGTATAGTTTTTGTATGTTTTACTACTTTTACACAGTGAAAACCCCTTTTTTTCAAAATTATTTGTTTTTGTGACTCAATATTTGAAGAGCCGTAATGTTTTTATTTTTTCGCCAATGCAATTGCAGCACAGTAGCTCAGTAGTTAGCACTGTTGCCTTGCAGTGCTGGGGTCCTGGGCTCAAATCCAACCAAGGACAGAATCTGCCTGGAGTTTGTATGTTCTCCCTGTGTTTGTGTGGGTTTCCTTCGGGTACTCTGGTTTCCTCCCACACCCTGAAAATCATGAGCCCCAATGGGGAGAGTAAAAGAGGACCTCTGTACAGTGCTGCATAATATGTTGGTGCTATATAAGTAACTGAAATAAATAATAATTGTAGGAGGGCTATTTTTTGCGGGACGACTTGTAGTTTTTATCGGTACCATTTTGGAGTAAATGCGACTTTTTGATCACTTTTTGCATGTCTTTTTATTTTATTTTTTTACAACGTTCACCGTTCGGGTTAAATGATGTAATAAGTTTATAGTTGGGGTAATAAAGCAGTTTGTAAGGGGGAAAAGTGGGTTTTTCTTTTTTTTTTTTTACTTTTTATTTAACTTTTTTTTCACTTTTTTACTAGTCCCACTTGGGGACTTTACTATGCGATTATCCGATCACATTTATAACACACTGCAATACTTCTGTATTGCAGTGTATTATGCATGTCTGTGTAAAAGGGACAGGCATCTGCTGGGTCATGCCAGAGGCATGATCTAGCAGTCATTTACTACAGGCAGACCTGGGGGCCTTTATTAGGCCCCTGGCTGCCATCGGAGACACAGACACTTGGCGGGTGCCAGTGGGATAAGAGGGAGCTCCCTCCCTCTCTTCAAAACCACTCAAATGCGGTGCACGCTATTGAGCACCGCATCTGAAGGGTTAAACAGGTGAGATCGATACTAATATCGATCTCACACGTTCGAGCAGGGACGCCCCCAGCCCTCAGCTACCTCTGCCAGCTGAGAGCAGGGAGATTTGACAGCTCACTGCTCTGTTTACTTATTCTGATGCAGCGACGTAAAAAGTCTATTGCATCGGCATAAAGCCCGTTAGTGGCTGCCGTAAAAACACTATGGGGCGGTCACTAACGGGTTAAACTCTTTCAGTGAATCAATTTTTATTTTACCCGCTTGATATTTCCTATACTACAGACTGCAATCAAAGTGTTCACTTTTGCTTCAGTAGTTCAGAGTATTTTGTTATCAAAACACTTATGTCTTACCTAAATGTCGCATGTTCCAAATATTGAATTTTATAATAGGTTGTGAAGGTTCTTTAATTACGTCCATAATGTCAGAGTAACAATTTAAGACAATCACCAATCTACAAGCTAACAAAACTAGTTTACCGATTAAAATCAGAATGAAACTTACAAACACAAAATTAGACATGGAAAAATACAAATTACATTCAAGCTAGCAGTAGTTAATTTGTCACCTTCACACATAAAAAAATAAAATTAATACAGTTTTTTGGTGGTCAACAAAAGTACCACCCCCATAGCAGGCTGTGTTTATGAAAGAAAACAAAAGGCATAACACATTACAATACATAATGGAGGGAGATTTATCAAGTGATTTGCACAGGTTTTCTGGAAGGTGTAACTTTTTTATTTTCTATCATTTGGCGTAAATTATAGTGAAAATATATGCAGGTTCAGAGCTGGCATAGATTTCAGTTTGTGGTGCCCAAGATGTGCCAAATTTAATGAGAGGTGTGCGCCTCTTAAGAAATTTTGTTAAGCATGTCAATTGCATTTGCGTAATCGCTGCTTATTTGCTGTGGGTTTTCATCATTGAATTTAATGGGGTGGTAAAACCCGATACAAATAGCAGAAGTTTACATTTCTCTGCAAAAATCACAATTCAGAATTTTTTTGGGGGTAATTCAACCAGAATTATGTGCTTCTTCGTACAGGCCGGCCTCCTCGGATGCCGTTCCATCCCATGTGACTGCTGTAGCCAATCACATACTGCAGCAGTCCCATTGGATGAAACGTTATCCCAGGAGTTCGGGCGGCAGGACGGCAGAGGGACGCGTCGCCATGGCTTTACGTGCAGTTTTTTGCAGCAGACATTCCAGATGAACAACGACACCACAATTTGGTGCAGTTTTCCAGCCAAAATTCCCGGCGGAAGCCAGGGCGGATACGCACCCTGTGTTCGTAAATCTGCCTTAATGTGTGTGAGAATGTCCTATTTTCCTCTTAGCTAAAAACAAAAATCTGCTAGTCAATAAGAAAAATGTCCAAAAAATACACAACAAAAAATATACCTAATCGATATTTGTGTGAATCCTGTCTCATTAGAGTTTTATAGCCACTAAATTTCAGTTTCCATTTTCCATAGGGAATCACAGTGTTAATTAAGTCAATCTACCATTCAGCCATAATATTAAAATCATCAGCCTAATATTGTGTAAAGTAGGTCCCCCTCATGCCGCTAAAACAATTAATGGGGTAAGAAACGGCACAATAACTCAGAAGGTGTGCTGTGGAATCTGTCTCCAAGCTGTTAGTAGCAGATCTTTTAGGTTCTGTAAGTTGGGCATCCATTTAATCGGATTGAGATGTGATGGAATTTGGAGGCCAAGTCAACACCATGATATCTTTGTCATGTTCCTCAACAAGTTTTGCGGTGTGGCAGGGAATATTATTCTGCTAAAAGACACCATTAGGGAATACTAGTGCAATGAAGGGGTGTAACAATGTTTAGGTAGGTGGTACATGTTAAAGTAACATCACAAGGAATGCCAGGAGCCAAGGTTTCCCAGCAGAACGTTGCCCAGAGCATTACTCTGCCTCCGCTGGCTTGCCTTCTTCCCATAGTGCAATCTGGTGCCATATTTCCTCCAGGTAAGAGACGCACACAAACCTGGCCATCTATTTGGTGTAAAATAAATTGTGATTCATCAGGCTACCTTCTTCCATTGCTCTATGGACCAGTTATGATGCTCACATGCTCATTGTAGGCGCTTTCGGTGGGGGACAGTGGAAAGCGTGAGTACAATTTGTGTTCTGACATCTTTCTATCGTAGCCAGCAGTAACGTTGTCAGCAATTTGTGCTACAGTAGCTCTTCTGGGGATCAGACCAGACGGATACGTTTTCCCTTCCCATGCACATTAATGAGCATAGGGCGCCCATGACCCTGTCGCTAGTTCACCAATTGTCGTTCTTTGCACAACCTTTGGTAGATACTAACCACTGCATACTGGGAACACCACACAAGACTTGCCATTTTTGGAATGCTCTGACCCAGTCGTCTAGCCATCAGAATTTTAGCCTTATCAAAGTTGCTCAGTTCCTTACTCATTTCTCCTTCTTCCCCCACATCAACTTCAAGAACTGATGATTCACTTGGTGCCTAATATATCCCACACCTTGACAGTGGTTTAATGTTTTGACTGAACGGTGTATGTGATGATAGGGCTGCAAATGGATATTTCCTGGCAAAGAAAATGTACCTTTCCTAGAAAATGTTCATCAGTACATTGCCCTGATATCCCTGTTGCACGCTTTATACAATGGTGTTGTTAAGAATTACTCTTTAGTTAATTAGCATAACTTAATTAGTACCCTAAACAATATACACAATACTTTCGACTGTTAATCAAAAAGATATGTTGCTTATTACATAATAATGCTATATATTCTCATATTTTTTCAATATAACAATAGTATGTACTTTATGATCCTCTTATAGTTATTTTTATTTTTTACCTTTCCGTTTCTAACCAATGTATATAAACTATGAGATGTATATACATTTTAATTCTAAGAGGTTTTTGGAAATTAAAGAAGCGCTCTAGCAGAAATGATGAAATAATAATGTTGAGGCTCTTGTGTATGCATTATTTCAGACATCCCAACCATCCCGGATTCAGAGGGACAGTTCCGGATTCCGGGAGGTATTCCGCTGTCAACTCCTCAGGACTCAGATACAGTTGAATCCAATGCTGAAGCAAGGAACCATCAGCTCCCTGCTTCAGCATTCACTGTCCACTCATCAAGGACTCCCCGGGCACAGCGCTACTTTAAGCACTGAACCCAGGGAAGGCCCTGACGTCACTGCCCATATATGGACAGTGATGTTGGGCTTTCAACTATGGAGTCCTCGGCCAGGGCAATGCAAGCTCTCTGGCTGGTGACTCCATTATTGGGTAAGCCCTTGACATCACTGTCCATATATGAACAGTGATGTCAGGGGCTACTCTTGGAGTGGAATCCCCGGCCGGAGCGGTGCCAACTGCTGACACAATCCTGTGCAAATTATATGACTGAAAGTTTAGATGGGTATGCCAAAAACACCTTTCAGTTACAAATAACCAATTTCTTGCAGGTTTATTCTAAAAAGCATTCATCTTCCTCACCTTCCAATACAGATTGAGGGACCACACTCAATGGACACACTACCGAACCTCTGAAGTTAGGTCTCTTTATCAGTACAATTTTTTCCAACTGCCCAATCTGCAATCCCACAATGACTTCAAAAACCTTTATATGTATGTCAAACCACCTTTCAAGCATCTGTTCAGTATGATAAAACTGTAGCCTAGGGGTCTGACAAACCTCATTCACTGACACAATCTCAAATTTCTCATCACTCTTACTTCTAATACTTTTAAGAGAACATTTACACTGTCGACAATATCTTCTCATGCCATTCATACCACTAACTCTCTCATGCCCTTCATACATTAACGCAAGATAGCTTTACACAGCCTCAATCATTCATCACACAACAGTTTTCAACACACCTCTGGACAAATGAAATTTTCTCGTCACAACAGCTAATACAAGGTCTCAGCAATACATGAGTGAAATGTTTTTTTTTGTAAGAATAAGTTTCCTACTTGCCGTCCGGTTTTGTTGTTTCACTGATGCATCGATGTCAGACCTCCCAGTGACAACTATCGGACAATTAATCTTTTGGGTTTCGGCACCAAAGACTGTTGACGCAATATTTTGCAAAATATTTTAAACTGAAGGTTTAGACGGGTGTATTAATAAACAACCTTCAGTTACTTTCCCAGATCCAAGTGCATTAGTTATATCAATATCGGAGAGAAGATAAACCTACAGAGTATGGGGTGCAATTAACACACAGTAATCTTGAATAGAGAAACAAATAATCTTTATTAAGCAAGGTACAGACAATAAAAAGCATAAAAGCGAGTCATGCTGAGCATGAGCAGGACATCCCTCTGTGCTAAGAGCAGGATGTAAACACTAAGTAGCAACCATGGGTAAAGCAATGCAATCCAAACCACAATGTCTGGATAGTAAATGTACATGTCAAGTTACTATCAGTTAATAAACATGTAGCTGGCAATGCAGCAATTATGTGAACATTCCTCAAAATGGTAGTGACACAACATGGATATGGACAAAAACGAGGTCAAAGAAGAGATGAACAGATTACCTACCCATGGAGTTCACTCAGCACACCGAGAGACGTCACACCCGACGCGCTTTTCGGTGAAATGCCTTCGTCCAGGGGTGGCGTCTCTCCAGCGGGTCCCTCCATTTACACGCCCTGTATCCAATCAGGTGTAAGGGCGTTACTCATCCAGGCAGTGCACAAACTCATCCTGGCGTCAGACGCCAGGTCCAAAGATGGCCGACAGCATATCCCTGGCCACGCGTCATCAAGGCGGGCGGGGAGTCGGCGACGTCTGACGTCGCAGAGCCCCGTCCACCCAGATGTAGACGCATGAACCAGGAGACAGCCCGGCCACTCCCCCTGGAGTGAGCGCACAGCTATGCAGGCCTGGATATATAGGTATGTAAACATTGGAGTCAGCCTGATTGGATAATATCACTGCGTAGGGTACAGCATGGATTTATACATAAAATTAGGTTAAAATATATATATATATATAGCTTTTGCATTATAAATAAAAATGTCAACGGCCATAATAACATATCCAGCGCATAATTAAAAAACCAATATATATAAAGATAAATATATAAGAATATATGTCCATATTGAAAATAGTGATATTATGAACTTAAATGGCCATAAGTTACAAAATCGTGTTGTTCGTGCATAACTAAGAATAACAAATGATGAATAAATAAATAAATAAAGACGTTATTTGAAGTGATTACGTAAATTCATATTGTGTGCATGTGTAAAACTTTGATATTTTATGAAAGACCCCGGTAGCTGGCAGGTCAGAAACTGCAATAGAAAAAACTAATGTGCCTGGGGCACAATGAAACCCATTTTCCCATCTACCAACAGAGTTATAGTAAGATTTAACTTTTATTTGTTCTATTTCTAAAAGGTCCAGGAGGGACAACGCGAGCACAGAAAGGTTAAAATTAGCTAGAGACCATTGTCAGTCGCCCTATGAGATTGCTTCCGTACGAGGCAGGATTCAGTGTGCAAATCCTATCGCAAACAGGATCACTAAGTCGGCAGCTGCAGACTGCCTGACAATTGCAAGTAGCACAGTGTAGCAGTGTATTAGAGGTAGAAGCCAATAGATCATAGCAGTTAAAATTGTAGGTATAGCCCCCCCGACATGTTTCGTTGTCAACACAACGTCCTCGGGGGATAACAACGGGGCTCGTATACGCGCGCTCTACTTCCTTGTACTTTAAAGACTCAGCTGAGCTTCACACAGGAATCACCTGTGTGAGAGCCAATGGAAACGTATAGACATTGACAGGTCCCTGTGAAATAAGATTGACAACTCACAGCGCCAATCAAAATAAAGGTGCAAATACACCAATCAATATGTGGTGACGGCGCATGGGTATAGTCATCCAGAGTGGACTTAGCCGATTTCGGCTATAATGTATTACCCACAGAGACGTGGATTCTGCGGGAGCCAATAGAGTTGCTAGGCGTTAGCCCGCCTTTCTGTCATCGGACTGACAGGAAAATAGGCCAATCAGATGTACTACCTAACCGTCAGTCAGTACGTGTAGGCGGCGCATGCGCAGAGAGTCTCAAGGTGGACTTTGCCGATATATAAGGGTAGCGCATGCGTAGAAGATCTCTAAATAGACATAGCCGATTTAAATGTTTTTTTACCAAAACGGGAAAAACAGCAGGTACGTATGTCAATGGACTTAAAGCCCACATACTTAGATTTCAGTCCAGCACGGACAGTAAGTCATATGTGTATGTTTATAAACGACACTCATCTATATATAGTATAAAATATAGGCTGGTAGGGGCTGTCAGGGTACACGTCTCATAAAGACATTGGTATATTCAATATATTCATAATGTATATACATCAGTAATAACTTTGATGGAAAGTTTTAATTTATCAACTCTCCAATATTTTTCTATATATACATACGCAATAGTAAGGTTCAAAAAACCATTGCTGAGTATACAAGGATTGTAGTCCATCATAGTGGACACCAGGTATTACATATTAGTCAGAGTAGAGGTATTGCAAGTATCAGATAATAATTGATGGTGTATAGTAACATAAAGATCGACATAACGTCAATCAAGTATATAGATGTGAAATAAGCCTGACTTACAGAAGCTATAGGAAGGCGACAAAGGTGAAGCCTTCATTGAGACCATTAGGATTTAAGGTACTCAATCTAAGTATCCATTTAGCTTCTTCCTGTAGAAGCTTTTTATCCAGATTGCCAGCTCTGGGACCCAGCTTGATTTGGGCAATGCCCCAGAATTTGAGGACATTGATGTCCCCCTGGTGTACGAACCTAATGTGTTTAGAAAGAGGAGTATCCTCTTTAGTATTGATCGTACTACTACTAATGTGTTTTGAGATCCTCCTTCGAAGCTGTTGAATTGTCTTACCTACATACAGTTTGGGACAGGGACATTGGGCAGCGTAAACAACGCCGCTACTTTGGCAATTAATAAATTGCTTGATGGTAAATTTCTTTCAATCGAATGGATTAGAGAAGGTTTTGGTTTTAGGCATGAATGTGCAGAAAGAGCATCTGCCACACGGGAAGGACCCCTTTGTGGGAGGTGGAAGCCAACTACTGCGCTCAGTAACAGGTCTAGAATAGTGGCTATGAGTGAGGAATTCCCGAAGGTTCTTGCCTCTCCGGTAAGTAATCTTAGGGCCGCTGGAAATTACATCACACAAGTCAGGATCCGCCTGTAGGATTGGCCAGTGTTTCTGTAGAACATTCCTAATTTGATGTGAGCAGGTATCAAAATTACCTATACATCTAATGGAGGAGGGTTTAGCTCCATGAGTAATACTGGAATCGTTGTTCACATTGGTATTTCTACCATAGAGTAGTTCTTCTCTGGGGGTTGCCCTGGCTCTGGCGAACGCTCTATGCAGAGTTTTCTTGGGGTATCCCCGTGCTCGGAATTTTTTGTATAGGGTATCACATTCAAATTTAAAGGAATGTTCTTCAGAACAGTTCCTCCTAGCTCTCAAGTACTGGCCAACTGGAATACCCTTCTTTAGGGCTGGTGGGTGGAAGCTCCCCCAATGTAAGAAACTGTTGGTAGCGGTCTCTTTGCGAAAAATGTTAGTTTGGACACCACCACTAAGATCCAGGGAGATCTTAAGGTCAAGAAAATTTAGTTTATTAGTGTGTATAGTGTGGGTGAACTTCATACCAATGTGATTGGTGTTAATAATGTCCATGCAGTCAGTGAAAAGAGTGATGTCGCCATCCCAAAAAATCAGTATATCATCGATATACCTCCCCCAAAATAAAATGTGACATGTGAAAAAAAGTCAATCCTCATTGAAAATTAAAGTGTCTTCCCACCACCCCAAAAAAAAGATTTGCATAAGTGGGTGCACAGACTGTGCACATGGCAGTGCGTTTAAGTTAATGATAAAATTTATTATCAAAAAGAAAATAATTGTGTGTGAGTAGGAATTTTAATAGTGTTAAAGTAAAGCTGTTGTGTGCCTGAAACTGGGTGCCCTTCGTGTTCAAAAAGTGTTGCACAGCATTAAGGCCCAGGTCGTGCTTGACGTTGGTATATAACGATTCCACATCAATGCTGGCAATTAGCGTGTGTGAAGAGACATTGATCTCCTGGATCTTAGTGAGGGTGTCCTTGGTGTCACGTAAATAGGAGGGGAGAGCTGTCACAAAAGGTGATAGTATTTCATTCACATACATGCTTATCCCCTGTGTTAGGTTATCATTCCCTGATACAATTGGTCTGCCGGGTATCGGTGATACCTTTTTATGAATTTTGTGCAACGCATAAAAAGTTGCCAATGTAGGGTTGGGGTTGAATAATAACTTAATTTCTTCCAAGGAGATAAGACCATTAGATCTCGCATCGTTAAGTAAGGAGCGTAACTCCAGCGAGTAACGCTCAGTGGGATTATTTTCTAGAACGGTGTACGTGGAGGTGTCATCTAAGAGTCTATGGACCATGCGAACATAGTCCACCCGATTCTGAATGACAATATTGCCCCCTTTATCGGACTGTTTAATAATGATGTCGTCATTTCTGCCCAGTTCGTCTAGAGCAATTATTTCCAGTTCACTAAGATTACTTGGAGATTTACTTTTATATGTTTTTAATTTACTTAGCTCAGAGCTGACCATTTTAACAAAGATGTCAATATGTGCGTATTGAGAGAAGTGTGTGGTAAGTCGTGATTTAGGCCGCAAAGAGGAGAAAGGGCCTGTGGCCGTTGTCACTATATATTCATTCTCATTAGCTAGGTCTTCTAGAGCGTTTAAGGTATTAAGTTCAATGTGGCTAAGAGAGACGGTGTCACTAGTTTTTGTTTTAAAGTATTTATGTAAGGACAGTTTCCTAGCGAACAGGTTGATATCTTTGGTCCAGATGAACTCATCAAAGACAGGTGTAGGGGTATATGATAGGCCTTTCCGTAGAATTATCTCTTGCTGTAAACTCAGTTGAATACATGACAGATTTACTATCTGCATTTCATCTGGGGGGTGATTACTACCAGATATTATTTTGTCTGATTCCACAGTTGGCTGTGTAGTCCTAAAAAGGAACAGAGGGGAAAGTATTTATAGGTGTCTGGACTGCAGGTCCAGAATGTCCCGTAGTCCTGGTGTTTCTTCCAGTTCCCTCCATGTTTGTCCCCTTGAAAAAGGGTGTATTCGGTACACCAGTTGTCAATGTGGGAGAAACTGAGGAGGCAGCTGAGGCACCAGATGTAGCAGTGACGGTACGCTGTCCATTTTGGGACAGACATTATGGAAAGGTTTTTCTAGGACCAGTCAGGGTCCTTTTAGACGGATAATACTGTCTATTTTTATTTTTACGTTTAGCTCCCAATCTGCTATCATCAGGGGATAACCTAGGCTCGTCAGTGCCTGAAATGTCTGATTCTGAGACGTCTACAGGCCTATTGCCGCGGGCCGGAAAAGAAGTCGGAGCTGCCCGACTGCGGTAAGTATATACTTGTCCTATATCAAAATCTCGTCTGTCTCTGATATATTTCCTATGTTTCCTCTCTTTTATTTCTCTCTGTAAGTATTCAATGTTTTTTTGTAATTTTATTTCACAGTCATTATATTCAGGTGCTGCATTAAATGTTTGGATATCGCGAATTTCTTTTTCTAGTTGTGAACCAATTTTAATGAAATCTTCTTTCTCAAATTCCAACAGATAGTGTAATAGGCGTAGGGAACTATCAGTTAATATTTGTTCCCAGCCCTTGATGAAATCAGTATTCCCACGATATGAATTGTGAATTAAATTGATGCATAAACCTCTATATATAATTTTCTGTTTAATGTATGTCTCCAAACTGGTTATTTCCCAGCAGGAACTAACGTATTGTTTGTAAGTTTTCTGGAGATCTCTAAAAGCTGTATGTACATCGAATTGATGCAAGGGTATATTTTCTATTGAAAAGACAAAAGCTGCTTCAGAAGCCAGGTCATCTGGATTTAATTTTTGGGATAGAAAGCTTGCCATGCCCCGAATCTCAAGGTTAAATCTGCAGTAGTTGGCTCTGTATCAGGTACAGACAATTGCAAAAGAAAAGGAGGGTCAGAAAGAGGGGTGTTTAAACCCAATTGAAACAATGATATTTTATGAAAGACCCCGGTAGCTGGCAGGTCAGAAACTGCAATAGAAAAAACGAATGTGCCTGGGGCACAATGAAACCCATTTTCCCAGCTACCAACAGAATTATAGTAAGATTTAACTTTTATTTGTTCTATTTCTAAAAGGTCCAGGAGGGACAACGAGAGCACAGAAAGGTTAAAATTAGCTAGAGACCATTGGCAGTCGCTCTATGAGATTGCTGCCGTACGAGGCAGGATTCAGTGTGCAAATCCTATCGCAAACGGGATCACTAAGTCGGCAGCTGCAGACTGCCAGACAATTGCAAGTAGCACAGTGTAGCAGTGTATTAGAGGTAGAAGCCAATAGATCATAGCAGTTAAGATTGTAGGTAAGACAATTCAACAGCTTCGAAGGAGGATCTCAAAACACATTAGTAAGATCAATACTAAAGAGGATACTCCTCTTTCTAAACACATTAGGTTCGTACACCAGGGGAACATCAATGTCCTCAAATTCTGGGGCATTGCCCAAATCAAGCTGGGTCCCAGAGCTGGCAATCTGGATAAAAAGCTTCTACAGGAAGAAGCTAAATGGATACATAGATTGAGTACCTTAAATCCTAATGGTCTCAATGAAGGCTTCACCTTTGTCGCCTTCCTATAGCTTCTCTAAGTCAGGCTTATTTCACATCTATATACTTAATTGACATTATGTCGATCTTTATGTTACTATACACCATCAATTATTATCTGATACTTGCAATACCTCTACTCTTACTAATATGTAATACCTGGTGTCCACTATGATGGACTACAATCCTTGTATACTCAGCAATGGTTTTTTGAACCTTACTATTGCGTATGTATATATAGAAAAATATTGGAGAGTTGATAAATTAAAACTTTCCATCAAAGTTATTACTGATGTATATACATTATGAATATATTTAATATACCAATGTCTTTATGAGACGTGTACCCTGAAGGAACCCGTTAGAGTCCCTTAATAATTTGATATCCAAGAATTCTGCTTGATGTTTATCAAAATGGTAGGTTAATTTGATGTTAAAATCATTCCTATTCAAATCCTGTATAAATGTCGCAAGTGATGCCGACGTGCCCTTCCAGATAAGTAGAATATCATCAATGTACCGGGCCCAAAATATGACCCGGTCCGTTGAAGCACTCCATCCGCACTGAAACAGGTCTCTCTCCCACAGCCCCAGGAACAAATTGGCATATGAGGGTGCACAAGCTGCCCCCATTGCCGTTCCCTGGTGCTGTAGGTAGAAAGACCCGTTAAAAATGAAAAAATTGTGAGTAAGGGCGAATTCCAGTAAGGTGAGTATGAATTTAGCGAAATTAGTTTCCAAATTCCCTGTATTAAGGAAAAACTCTACTGCTTTGAGTCCGTCGACATGACGGATGCTAGTATATAACGACTCAACATCGCAAGTAACCAGCAACATGTCATCCTGTTAATCCTGACCTGTCCACAGAGTTTAAGGCAGCACGTAGTATTTCAGGAGAGGAGCGTGTGATTGGCTGCAGAGGCGGCTGCAGCCTGTGATTGGCTGCAGAGGCGGCTGCAGCCTGTGATTGGCTGCAGAGGCGGTCACGTGGGATGAAGCGTCATCCCTGGAGGCCGGCCTTCTGACGTCATCCTGACATGCGTCACCGCCACTACAGCCTGTGATTGGGTGCAGCGGCAACATGGATGAAACGTCATCGCTGGAGGCCGGACAGGAGGAAAGTAAGTATGAAATTTTTTTATTTTATTTTTTTATTACATTAAAATTGTATTTTCCGCGCACCGAGCATGGTACTGTCAAGGTTGCTGAAAGAGTTAGTGCAGCCCATTAACTCTTTCAGCACCCTGGACAGTACCATGCTCGGCGCATGGAAATTACAGGTACGGTCAGAACTAGTTCGGTCCGAATCGAACTTTTTCGTGAAATTCGGCGAACTAGCCGAACCGAACTTTTCATAAGTTCGCTCATCTCTACTGATGACATTGAGTGTTGCGTCACATTTAAGGCCCTGATTCTGCTCAGTGTCAGGACCTTGTATCAACCATAACATATTTAGGCGACCCAGAGGGGAGAAGCTAAGAAGAGCGGTATGAATCCTTAATTTATATTATGTCCGATGGTAGGAATGGATGGTGCACGGGCACAGGTGTTGCACCACAATTGTCCCGCATAGGAAAGGCGCCGGAAGGGCGAAACCCAGGGTCGAGCGAGAGTGTTTGGCGTGCCGCCTAGAAATTTTAAAGATTTTTACCTACCTTGATGCTTTTATTTCTTGTTACCTCTGTGAGTATGGATTAAACTTGGCGTGGAGGAATCTTTTTTCAGAGGGTGTTGCACTATGTCTCTTCCTTTTTCCATCTATTAGTGTATGTGCACACGGTAGCAGGCTTTTACGTCTGAAAAGACAGACTGTTTTCAGGAGAAAACAGCTGCCTTGTTTCAGACGTAAATGCTCCTTCTCGCATTTTGCGAGGCTTCTCTGACAGCCGTAAATTTTGAGCTGTGCTTCATTGAGTTCAATGAAGAACCGCTCAAATTACGTCTGAAAGAAGTGTCCTGCACTTCTTTTGACGAGGCTGTAATTTTACGCGTCGTCATTTGACAGCTGTCAAACGACGATGCCTAAATGACAGGTTGTCTGCACAGTACGTCGGCAAAGCCATTCAAATGAATGGGCAGATGTTTGCCGACGTATTGTAGCCTTATTTTCAGGCGTAAATTGAGGCATAACACGCCTCGTTTACGCCTGAAAATAGGTCGTGTGAACCCAGCCTTAAAGACATAAGAGCCTTTTCCTAACAGGAGTTCTTTGAATGTGGAGAGAGACGATAAGGAGCTCGGTGGAACTACAAGGTTAAGAATTACCATCCACACCCTCATTGGATTGCGTATTGTCCACTGCATTTTTCTGGGAGAGAGTGTCCATACTGAATGATATTGGACTGTTACAAGTGCCGTCTGGGCGGTAAACTTAACTGTACTTTATATATGTCATTTAGGGTATTTGTTAGATCATACCTAATTTAGTTTTGCCTGCTCCGGTCTGAGAGAGATATTGTGGGTATTTGAGCCAAGAGAAACCACCATTATATTTACATAGACTCCTCAACATTGAAATTACAACACCAAGAAGGATAAGCTGTAAGGTTATGCATATCGAAGAAGTAGCAGGTGTCATTAAGATCTGCAAATGATCACATTTTCAAGCACCTAGCTCAAATCTGTTTTATGTGGGAGTGGTATAAAACTCAGACTGAAATCAAAGTGTTTTTGTAATGATGGGGGTAAGGAAACAGACAAGTGAGCCCTAATCTACCCGCCACTCAGTCAGTGCCTACTTGCAACGACCCGCCCTAGGCGACGGGGTACAACTGGGCGACGGTCCCTACGCTCAATATGTGCCCGACAGACAAACAGACAAGGGTACACAGAAGCAAGGGAAAAGGGGCAGTTGCCCACGGCAACACCGCGAGCAACAAGAGGGGTGAACGAGCCGAGTCAAACCAGGAGTGTACGAGGTACCAAACGCAGAGCAGGAGAGTAGTGAACAAGCCGAGTCAAACCAGGAGTGTACGAGGTACCAAACGCAGAGCAGGAGAGTAGTCAGTAAGCCAGGGTCGATATGAAGCAGGGTCAAATGGTTAAAGAAGCTGCAGCAGGGCCAGGAAACAAAACAAGAATCACAAGCAAGGAGGAACAGGAAAGGCAGGTATAAATAGACAGAGGGCGGGAGCTAGCTCCGTCTGGCCAGGCTGTGATAGGCTCTCCCACTCCTAAGCCTGCCATCCTGAGTGGTGGAAGATGGAGTCAGTCTCACAGACATAGAAGCAGGTGCAGGCTGATTACCTATGGGCGTGGATACAGACGCTGTGCCTGGCAGATCCTTAACAGTTTTAGCCACATGAAACCTCAAAAATCGACTCAAGTGGGGTAGGATTATTGTGCAATGCTTCCTGTTCATCTACGTGCCAGTAATCCCCACTTGTCGCAAACCGAGAAGGAGAGAATCCTTGAACTGAGAGACCTTGGTTATTACTCCAGCAGATCGCTACACACCAAGGCTGAGATGTCAGCACTGTTCAACTTTGCATGTCCCGGAGGTTGGGAGAACAACAACAAATGGGAATGACAGCAAGTGGTGCATAGAGGCGAACCTCTGCACGGACGGATCGTCTGATTGGATGAATGGCACGTAGTGATCCATTCTGTACTCCAAGTGGAATTTGATGTTCCATCCCAAGCCTACGCTGGCAGCCAGTGTCGACACAACCCATCAGAAGGCATTTGAAAGACATTGTGCGGAGAGCCAGACATCCAGCTACAGTTGTTTTATTGACCACACGCCACCGCTGTCAAAGGCTACATCGTGCACAGCAAGATGGCAATGGAGGCTGGAATAGAGGTCTATCCTCTTCACCGATGAGTTCCGCTTTTGTTTCGGACACAATGATATCCAGGGATTAGTCTGGAGATCAAGTGGGCAATGGCATAAAGAGGCCTTCACAAGGTAACGCCATACTGGTCCTACACCCGGGATTATGGTGTGGGGTGGCATAAAGTATATTAGCCGGACCTCTCTAGTCTTCATTTCAGGTACACGAACAACTCAGCGTTACATTGATTTGGTCATGGAATCAGTGGTACGGCAATTTCTCCAAAGTGTTCCAGAAGCCGTTTTTCAACAGGTCAAAGCCAGGAAGCATGTTGCTAGCGCTACTGTGAGAAGCCTGTGTGGCATAAATGTGCTACCATGGCCTGCAGCGTCTCCAGACTTGTCTCCCATCGAGGACTCAGTGCAGCATAACATTCCTCAGACAACCATTAATAACTTCATTGATGTAAGTGCGTGTATTTCTGCACGTGGCGCTCATACTCGATACTGAATAAATCAGGATGTTTTGAATAATTTTGTTTCCATTTTTGTATCATTTGCATATCATTAACTTGTCTATCGATCCTGTGATTTCCACAATTCCAAAACTTTTACTTCTTGATCTTGCAATTTCAATGTTGAGAAGTGTATTTGAAGTCGCCAAATTTGTAAGCATATAACCATTCTGGGGTCTTATACCAACGAGCTCATAGCTTCTAGTGTTCCCCTTGCATAGGTAGAGAAACCATGTGAATTACGTTAGAATGAATATTACGTCAGTATGTGAGAGTGCAATTCCCAATTCCCTTTCCGAGATGAGAAGGAAGGCGGGCTTAGATGATGTGGGTTTTACAATAAAAGTATTATACATGTTAGAAATTTTCCTAGATGAAAGCTGTTTTAAAATCAACACTTTTTCAAATTTAGGTCTATCCAGAGTATGCAAGTCGCTGATAGACTTGAGGGATTTTTCAAAATATTGTCTGTGTTGAAATGGTTGTGTGAAAGGGCGTAATTAGAAGGCTCAGGTAGTCTACTATGGGAGTCAAAATTATTTTAGTAAGGTCATGTAAAGAGGTAGAGTAAAGGCAGCCCCACATGTTTTGGTATGCATCAGAGGTATTGGTTCCTACAGTTAGGTCCAGAATTATTTGGACAGTGACACAAGTTTTGTCATTTTAACTCTTTACTAAAACATATTGAATATACAGTTATATGATCAATATGGGCTTAAAGGGCAGACTCAAAGGCACTTGGACAATTGTCTCAAAAGCTGTTTAATGGGTTGCATGGACTATTCTCTCGTCAATCCATCATCAATTAAGCAGGTAAAAGGTCTGGATTTGATTCCAGATGAGGCATTTGCATTTGGAGGCTGTTGCTGTGAACCCACAACATGAGGTCAAAGGAGCACTCAATGCAAGTGAAACAGACCATCCTTAGGCTGAAATAATAAAGAAATCCATTAGAAAGATAGCACAAATGTTAGGAGTGGCCAAATCAACGGTTTGGTACATTCTTGAAAAAAAAGAGCCAACTGGTGATCTCGTGAACTCCAAAAGGCCTGGACGTTCACAGAACACAACAGTGGTGGATGACCGCAGAATCCTTTCTATGGTGAAGAAAAACCCCTTCACAATATCTACCCAAGTGAAGAACACTCTCCTGGAAGTAGGTGTGTCAGTATCTAAACCTACCATAAAGAAAAGACTTCATGAGAGCAAATACAGAGGGTTCACCACAAGATACAAACCATTAATCAGTCTCAAAAATTTAAAGGCCTGATTAGACTTTGCCAAACAACATCTAAAGAAGCTAGCTTAGTTCTGGAACAGCATTATTTGGACAGATAAATACGAAGATTAACCTGTACCAGAATGATGGGAGGAAGAAAGTATGGAGAAGGCTTGGAATGGCTCATGATCCAAAGCACACCACATCCTCTGGTGGAGGCAGTGTGATGGCACAGGTATGCATGGCTGCCAAAGGCATTGGGTCACTAGTGTTTATTGATGATGTGACTGAAGACAGAAGCAGCCGGATAAATTCTGAAGTGTTCAGGGATATACTTTCCTCTAAGATTCAACCAAATGCAGCAAGGTTGATTTGACGTCGCTTCACAGCACAGATGGACAATGACCCAAAACATGCTGCGAAAGTAACCCAGGAGTTTTTTAAGGTAAGGAAGTGAAATATTCTGCAATGCCCAAGTCAATCACCATATCTCAACCCGATCGAGCATGTGTTTCAACTTGCTTAAGACAAAACTTAACCCCTTAGTGACCAGCCTATTTTAGGCCCTAATGACCAAGCTATTTTTTTTGTGTTTTTTATAGTCACATTCAAAGAGCTATAACTTTTTTATTTTTCCGTTGACATAGCTGTATGAGGACTTGTTTTATGCGGGATTAGCTGTACTTTTTAATGGCACCATTTTTAGGTACATATAGTTTTTTTTATTAACTTTTATTAACTTTTCTGGGGGGGAATAGAAAAAAACCATGAAACTCCTCCATTGTTCTATGCATTTCAAATTGACGCCATTCACTGTGTGGCATAAAAACATGTTACCTTTATTCTATGGGTTGGTACAATTACAAGGATACCACATATGTATAGGTGTTTTATGTTTACGACTTTTGCACAATAAAAACACTTTTGAACTAAAATTATGTGTTTTTGCATCGTCGCTTTCCAAGAGACTTATTTTTTTTATTTCTATGTCAATGTATTGATTTTTTGGGCTTGTTTTTTGTGGGATGAGACTAGTTTTGATTGGTACTGTTTTTGGGTACATGGGACTTATTGATTAACTTTTATTATGACTTTTGGGGGGGGCAATGGAAAAAAATAGCAATTTCGCAATTGTTTTTTGTGTTTTTTTATGGTGTTCACCTTGCGGTTTAAATTACATATTAACTTTATTGTTTGAGTTACTACGGTTGCGGCGATACCATATATGTGTTCTTTTATTGCTTTTTTACACTTTTACTAAATAAAACCACTTTTATGGAAAAAAAATGGTTTTATTTAGTTTTTTTACTGTAATTTTTATCAATAATTTTTATTTCACATTACTTACTTTTCTTTTAGTCCCAAGAGGGGACTTTACTATGTGCGCCGAAACGCGCGTTGGGGCGGACATTTTGCTGTGGATCTAGTCCTGGACTTATCATGGGTTTGTTTAACAATTGCAATTTGTTCTAATATTGTTTCACTTGTTAGCACTGTTTATTTTCTGCCATCTTCATACATATTTGTTACTTTAAGTACTTTATATGGCATATGTCCATTTAATGTTGCTTCAAACCCTTGTGGGCAGGATTTAGCGTGTTAACACATACAGTGATAGTTTACGCAACCAGGCATTTTTTATTCATTCATTTCTTGTTTATACAACCTGTTTACCTCATGTGCTGCATAGCTTGTATGTCTTTTTAACCTGTTGGTTTATGGATTCGCTTTTTATCATAGTACGTTTACATGTTATCTTCAATAAAGTATTTTTTCAATTTCTTATACTTCTAGTCTACTGGCATCTTCTTTTTTAGGTTATATATTCATGCTTTGGATGCTTTTGTGGGTACACGCCCCAGGATCTAGCTCACACCTGGTTACTTGTTTGCTGACAGCTGCAGTGTACTTCTCTTGGGCTGATCAGATCCATGCTGTGCTTTTCGGTTATATTATTGTATTTCTGATTAATTTAATGTTATCTTCATTGAAAAAAACTGTGCTTTTCTTGCAAAAATAAGGAAATTTCTAAGTGACCCTAAACTTTTGAACGGTAGTGTATATATTTTTTATTATATTAATTTTTCTGTTTGTTGCTTTTGGTCTATTCACTTCTTCGCGATCTATGTATACTTTACTTTTTTTTTTTGCACGGTAGTGCTTCTTCCTATGTATATTATCACACTTATTCATTGATATAAAAACTTTTTTAGCTTGTATTGATATTATTTCTGTTATATGTTTTATATGTATATGGTTGGTCAATTATGCACAATTTTCTTCTGTTATCACGTCTTTATATTGCTATTTTGATACAATCAGGGGATTTACTTTGGCATGTACTTGATTTTTAATACACTACATCATCAGACTAAATGGACATATGTATATATATACTCACGGTAGTATTCTTTTCCCTGGAGTTGCGCATGTTGCGGTGAGACTGAGGGCCCGCTCCGTTCCACTCTCGTCTATACACAGGCGCTGCGCCTGCTCTGTCTCCCTGGAGACTCGTCCTCGGAGACGCGCAGGCGCAGTGGGGGTGTAACGACAGGTGACGGAGATCTCGCGGCCTCAGGCATAATCACACGCATGCGCCAGAGACCGGACGATGGGATATACCGGAACACACCCGCTGATCACTGGTGGACACATATATAAACTGGACATTTACATATAGTATTCAATACCCCCTGAAGAAGCTGTACCACTGAAACGTGCGTCGGGGCGTTATTGCACTTGATTATACTGCGTGGATTACCTCACTCTCTTCACTTCCATGGGTAAGACTATCTGTACAAAGTTCTTTGAGATCCCAGGCAGGTTTTGATTTACATCATAGGACATGCCAGGATACTTCCCTTCTGACCTATGTATAGTGAACTATGTAGCAATGTTTGGTGTGATATTTCCCCCCAGTGTCTTTTTTGTCCCAAATTTTTGATATTTGGGTTTTACTTATTACTGAATTTCACTTTTGCTCATCATATATCTCTATAGCACAGGCGAGACAGTGCGGGGACATATCACTGACATACGGTTTCTGCCAGTGCCTGGCACACACACGTTTAGAGTGTGTGTTTTACACATCATACCCGTGGTAATATTAATATCTTTTGAGTGGTCCACACATATACTGTAGTTTAGATCCTCACTATTGTTTTTAATTGTTTTTTCCTTGTATGATATTGTAATAAATACAATTTTGGACTTGTTTCTATTATTTATGGTGTTGTGACTCCTTGTTCTCAATTCTGTCTTAAATTTATTGGAGTTTTGCCATGCTGTGTATATACTTTGGAGGTGCCTCGACATTTGTGGGCTGCACCTAACCAGTGATTCTGACCTGTGAGACGTATTTTGATATAACCGAGAAGATAGAAATGAGCGCTCGTCCCCATACATTACTGATAATAAATCGACGTGTAAGGAGCAAACTAGCGCAGGTCATAGAGCTGTCACGTTGATTGGTGCTCGTTGTACTGGCCAAAATGGGCCGGTGTAAAAGGACCTTATGGGAGCGTAATTTAATTGAAATAAGTCACATAATCTACTAGGCACCTGGATATACAGATATTTAATGGATACTATGTAATGCTTTTACCTGATTCCATGCTGATAAAATTGCACTTATTGCTCCTACACTGAGTTGTGTCTTGAGACAAAAATTATTAATTGCCTGCACAGCATTGCAGGATTCACCTGTAGGTAATAATACATGGCTTGATTTTAGTACATGAACAGGATTCCCCACAAGTCCCAAACAGAGTGACTTTTTAATTAAATTACTACATATGATATTTTTGTGTAAAAATACACTATATAGACTAAACTATTGGGACACACGTCTAAATCAATAAATTTGAATGTTTCATTCTGTCCCATTGCCGCAGGCGTATATAATCAAGTACCTAGCCATGCCATCTGCCAACATTTGTGAAAGAATGGGTCGTTCTAAACAGTTCACTGAATTTTACCATGATACTGTAATAGGATGCCACCGTTGCAACAAGTCAGCTCATGACATTTCTTCCCTCCTAGATATTCCACGATTAACTGTGAATGGTATTATTGCAAAGTGGAAACATTTAGGAACCACAGGAACTCAGGCACAAAGTGGCAGACAACTTAAAGTTACAGAGCAGGATTGCCATGTGCTGAGGCGCATAGTACATGGAGAGTCAGTTCCGGAAATTTCTTCCCTCCTAGATATTCCACGATCTTTGAGTGGTAATATTGTAAGATGGAATGGTTCAGGATTGACAGCAACTAAAGTAAGCACGGGTCACTGTGTACTGGCGCTCAGCTACGCTTTGCTGACTCAATAACTGCAGAGTTCCAAACCTCCCATGGCATTAACATCTGCATAAAAACTGTACCCTTGGAGCTTCCTGGCATGGGGTTTCATGGCCGAGCAGCTGCATGCAAGCATTACATTCCCAAGCACAATGCCAAGCATCAGATACAGTGGAGTAAAACACGCCGCCACAGGATTCTGGAACAGTAGAAATGTGTTCTATAGAGTTACGAATTAACTGTCTCTAGCTGGCAGTCTGATGGATGAGTTTGGGTTTGGTGAATGCCAGGAGAACAGTGACTGCATTGCATTGTGCCAACTGTAATGTTTGGTGGAGAAGGAATAATGACATGGGGCTGTTTTTCAAGGGTTGGCCTAGGCCCCTTAGTTCCAGTGAAGATAAATCTTATTGCTTCAGCATACCAAGACATTTTACAAGCATCAGTAAACTAAGCATTGGTTAGTTTACCTCACGTGATTAGAGCTGTCACTGCTATGTTAACTGTCACAGACCCATGAAATGTAAGTATGATAATTGTTTTGCTTTTTTATTAGTTACTAATGTTTTAGTTTTTTGTGTTATTGTTTTTTTACAGGTTGGGCTATTGGACTATGTCGGATTTGAGGACTACTTCAATGACAAAGTTTTTGTTTTTTATCAATAAAATGGTGAACGCGGATTGTGTGGTTTTTTTATATCAATAAAATATGTTTTCCTATGTTTTTTTTTGTTTTTTTTACTTTATTAGTAATGGCCACTGGCTGATTGACAGCCTCCATTGCTAAGGCAGAGCTTAGTGTTAGCCGCTGCAGAGGCTAACACTAACCCCCATTATTACCCCGCTACCAACCACCACCAAGGGCATCGGGAAGAGCCGGGTGCAATCCAGTACCCGACCATCTGTAGTGATGGCCGCATATTGGGGCGGCCGCAGGGTGGTAATATTTGGCTGGGAAAGGCCATAAACCATGGCCCTTCCCACCCTGGTAATACTAGCCTGCTGCTGCTGTGTTGAATCCGGTTGGTTATGAAATATTGGGGGGACCCCACATCATTTTGTTTTTAAAAGATAAATAATTGGAGGCCATGGTTTCTGGCCTTTTCCAGCCAAATAATACCAGTAGTGATGCTTGGGTACTGGATTGCACCCGGCTCTTCCCGGTAACCCTGGTAGCAGTAGGTACCGGGGTAATAATGGGGGGTAGTGCTAGCCATTTCTCTGGCTAACATTAAGCCCGCCTTAGTAATGGGCGATTTCAATCAGCTACAACACGTTATCAAAGTAGTCCAAAATAGTCCAACAACAAACGAACCTGTAAAAAAAGACAGACACACAAAAAAAATTGTAACATAAAAAAGCTAAGCAATTATTATACTTACCTTTCCTGGGTCCAGCGCTGAAGCCGCAATGTGAGAGACCTGGGCTCTATATCTAATCCTATAATGTGTGATAAAGTCTGCTGAGCCACGGTATCTAATCCTATCCATAGCTATAGGGGTCATAGTTCTATTGATATACTGTCTCCGATATATATATATATATATATATATATATATATATCCAAAAATAAATCTTGCAGCACTCAATTGAAGTAGGTGAAAAAAAGTGTGGTTTATTCAAGCCAACATATAAAGGTGCAATGTTTCAGTCCAACATTAGGACTTTTTTCCAGCGTGCTTTTTCACCTACTTCATTTGAGTGCTGCAAGATTTATTTTTGGATAATCTTTGGATCTGGACTACTTGCTTGGCACCCATTTACATGTAAACTCGATTGTGTTTTTTCTGCTGGTATATATATCTGCAGCATATTTACAGTGCAATGTTAGTTCATTTGCAAAAACCTATTCACAAATATCGTATTTTTCTGCTGCAGATTTGAAAGCATGTTAGGGATTTCCACTGTTGTGCGTTTGCCACCGATTTTTACTATGGATTTTAAAAGTGGATTTCACCAGTCGCAATGCACTGGTTTATTTACTGCTTAATCTATAGTTGCTGTCCTTTTTTGCTTAATTTAATGTTCTACTGGGTTCAGGAGAAAGTTTTAAGATAAACTGTAACTGTATACTTAAGATAAACGTATAATTAGTAATTTTCAAACATTGTGGCATGGCAATCTATGGTGAGGCCTCAGCAGAAAAAGCTTTAAGGGAATTTGTCGCGAATTAAACCTTTTTTTTAAGTGTCGTTACTTATTTCTATTATATTTTTTACGCTTTTTGCGGTATTTTTTTTTTCTTCCACATGGTGGAAAGTATTAAAAATTAAATAATAATTTGACATGCTTTCCTATGTTGGCCACCAGGGGGGGGGGGCACATCCTAGAATTTCAGCAAGGTGAATAAGGCAAAGCAACCTGACTCACAACTGCCGTAAATGTGGGAGGGAATCTCACCCCCAAACTCCTACAAGCCAGGAAAAGGTGTCTTCAAATTGCTAAGCAGTGTCCGGCAGCCATTTTGGGTGTGATTCTGCGGCTGGCAGAAGCTATAAGACACACCAAAAGGCTAAGGGTATGTTCACACTCTTACTAAACAAAGGGAAAACCGCTCCTGATTTTCAGCCATTTTTTAATCAAACTCACGTTTTTTTACGCCCGTTTTTGGAGCTGTTTTTCTATAAAGTCAATGAAAAAAGGCTCCAAAAACGTCCCAAGAAGTGATGTGTACTTCATTTTGGCGGGCGTCTTTTTACGTGCCGTTTTTGGAAAACGACCACGTAAAAAACGCCCTGTCGGAACAGAACGCCGTATTTCCCATTGAAACCAATGGGCAGATGCTTGTAGGCGTTCAGCTTCCGATTTTTCAGCTGAAAACATTGTGTGTGAACATACCCTTAGAATGATGAAAGTGAAGTGAATGACTTTTCAGTTGACAGGTTCACACGGCGTGTATTTGACACGTTTTTTTTTTTTTGCACATTTTACGTGCCAAAAAACACATAAAAAAACGCTTGATTACACTTGATTTTCCGTGTTTGGGGGGATTTGTGTGTGTGTGTGTGTGTGTGCTCGCCGCTTATTCTCCAAAACAACTGATAAGTGGCTATGAAGCATCAGCGGCGCCCGTGCACACTCCGCTGTGACACACACACGGGAAAAGTCTTAAAGGGGTCGTCCAGGAAAACATGGTGCCGCACCTGTCCTCAGATCGTGTGTGGTATTACAGCTCTGTCCTATTCACTTCAATGGAGGTGAACTGCAATACCAGACACAACCTGAGGACAGGTGCGGTGCTGTGTCCCCAATCCGGACACCCCTTCTGTCCTGAGATGACCCGACGGGGGAGGCGGGTGTCAGAGCCACCCACCGCCATCACTGCAGACAGAACCACACAACTACGGCATGAGGGCAGGGCTTGTCCTGAGTGCACTGTCTCTTGTTATGGACAGATTTATAGTCACATGAACCCCGTTTGCATCATAACCGGTAAACTAGGTCTGATCACATGACAGAGGGGGATCACCAAAAACCCTGTGCACCCTCAGCCCGTCCATCCAGCCCTTTCCTAATTATATCTGCTTCTGGGAAAGCTGGGTGACCACCATTACCTCTCCTACTGGAGTGTGTATTGGGATGTGACTAATGAACCCCTCACACTCCAGTAGGAGTGGTAATGGTGGTCACCCAGCTTTCCCAGACCCCTGAACGGTAAATCTCCCTAGTTGTGCTGAGACTGTTTGGGGATGTGACTAATGAACGTCTCAGTCTCAGCACAACTAGAGAGATTTATCGTTCAGGGGTCTGGGAAAGCTAGGTGACCACCATTACCCCTCCTACTGGAGTGTGTTTGGGGATATGACTAATGAACCTCTCACACTCCTGTAGCAGGGGTAATGCTGGTCACCCAGCTTTCCCAGACCCCTGAACGGTAAATCTCTCTAGTTGTACTGAGACTGTTTGGGAATGTGACTAATGAACCTCTCAGTCACAGCACAACTAGAGAGATTTATTGTTCAGGGGTCTGGGAAAGCTGGGTACCACACTAATTGTTTATCACCCAGCATATTGTTTATCGCCCAGCTTTCCCAGGACAGTTACATCATGTGTTCTTTATACAGAGTCCTGCAGGACTATAGGGGGCCCCATCGGGGGGGGGGGGGTCTGTCGGGGATCACGAGAGCGGGGGTCTGTGAGAAAGAGAGAGGGACAGACAGAGACACACACACCTTACATGCAGTGCAGCCGGTCTTCATAATGACACCTGCGATCTCCCTACAAACAGCTTCTCTGTGTGTGGCTCTGACATGTGTCTGCGCAGTACAGAGCCAGGTAGCAGAGGTAATGGACGGGAGCCGTTCATTGACTCCTATGCACTATAGCTGCCGTATTCCATTTCTGTATATGTCGTTAATCGACACATACAGAGATGAAAAAAAAAATGGCAGGCCCCATAGAGAAGTAAAAGAAAGAAAAAAGTACAACACAAGAACACAAATAAATAAAATTTATTTTAATGACATACTAAAAGCAAAAAAAAATTAGCGACACCTTGCCTTTAAGAAGCCATGATTAGATTGTCAATTACTAGTAAATTGGTAGGATCAACAGACAATTGTGTATGGCCAGCTTTACTGTGTAATGTGTTGATTATATTTGATCAATAGCCAGAGTATACACAGTAATGCTTATGCATTATATGGCCAAAAGTATGTGGACATCCCATTGCAAACAGGTGCAAAACACCAGTCAGAAGATGCCGTAGATTTCCTCTATAATTTACTCCAGTTTTTGTCGCAAATTATGGCAAATGCCCCTTCTGTCAAGCTCCGCCCACTTTTAAAATGCAGTCTGAGCGGTGGTATTGACTATTGAACCATTTTAGACATTTCTACCAGAAAACTGGCGTAGAAAAGTTAATAAATTCCCTTCATGGTGCAATTTACCTTAACAGTTTTTTTTATTCAGTTAAATTCATAAACACAGATATTTATTTATCTATATGTAGTCCTGTAAGAGGAAACAGACAATATCTTTAGCTCAGTACTATGGATGGATTTAAAAATCAATTATGTCGTCTATAACACTTGAAGTTTACATTTTCTCTTCCATACTGATTTTAAATGTTTTCTCTGTGTCTTATTTGCCGACATACATTTTTTGTATGTAATATAGTCATATTTTCACAGTAGGAACATCTACAAAACAGCATGTAGAAAAATATTGCATCCTAGAAGTGGGCATATCTTAAAAATCTATATTTTCATTTCACTTGATAGCTTTCCTTTAAAAAAAACAAAAAAAAAAACAAACCCATTGGTATATTTATGAAAAATCTATAAAAATTCATGCAGGGAGAGCAGTTAAACATTCAGTTTATCTAGAGATAAATCAACCACTAAAATGAAAATGTTGCAAAAGTGCAAATGTTTTGAGAAACGTAAATACAGCATCTATAATAGAGAGTGATAGGAGAGCAGGTTGTTCTCTGCTCTGTGAGTGCCTTGTTTAGAAGACATGATAGCAGTTAGGCTCTCCCTACCTTCTTAGGGATAACTGAGAATTAGGGGGAAAACTGCTAAAAAGGCAGGATACAAGTATATATAATGACCAGAAATAGTGTTATCTCTAATGTATACACACATGAAAACTTATTCTGAAAAGTCACCTGAATTCAATAATTAGGTTGTGTCCGGTGTCGCAATAATTTTTTTTACATAGTGTATTTGTATATTGATTTATCCAGTGCATACAGATAGGTCCAGTATTATTTGGACATTGACACAAGTTTTGGCATTTGTTACTGCTTACCAAAACATATTGAATATACAGTTATATAATCAATATGGGCTTAAAGTGCAGACTCTCAGCTTTAATTTGAGGGTATTCAAATCCTAATTTGAGGAAGGGTTTAGGAATTACAGTCCTTTAATATGTAACTGCCTCTTTTATAAGGGACCAAAGATAACTGGACAATTATCTCGAAAGTTATTTAATGGGCTGCATGGGCTATTCCCTGGTTAATCTATCATCAATTAAGCAGGTAAAAGGTCTGGAGTTGATTCCAGGTGTGGCATTTGCATTTGGAAGCTGTTGCTATGAACCCACAATTTGAGGTCAAAGGAGCTCTCAATGCAAGTGAAACAGACCATTGTTAGGTTGAAAAAAAATGAAGAAATCCATCAGAGAGATAGCACAAATGTTAATAGTGGCCAAATCAACATTTTGGTACATTCTTGAAAAAAAAAGTGCGCACTGGTGATCTTGAGAACTCCAAAAGGCCTGGATGTCCACGAAAGACAACAGTGGTGGATGATCGCAGAATCCTTTCCATAGTAAAGAAAATCCCCTTAACAACATCTACCCAAGTGAAGAACACTCTCCTGGACTAGGTGTATCAGTATCTAAGCCTACCATAAAGAGAAGACTTCATGAGAGCAAATACAGGGGGTTCAACACAAGGTGCAAACCATTAATCAGCCTCAAAAATAGAAAGGCCAAATTAGAATTTGCCAAACAACATCTAAAGAAGCCAGCCCAGTTCCGAAACAGCATTCTTTGGACAGATGGAACGAAGATCAACCTGTACCAGAATGATGGGAGGAAGAAAGTATGGAGAAGTCTTGGAAAAACTCATGATCCAAAGCACACCACATCCTCTGTAGAACATGGTAGAGGCAGTGTGATGGCATGGACATGCATGGCTGCCAAAGGCACTGGGTCACTAGTGTTCATTAATGATGTGGCTGAAGACAGAAGCCACCGGATGAATTATGAAGTGTTCGGGGATATACTTTCTGCTCAGATTCAACCAAATGCATCAAGGTTTATTGGATGCTGCATCACAGTATATATGGGCAATGATCCAAACAACTGTGAAAGCAACTCTGGAGTTTTTTAAGGCAAAGAAGTAGAATATTCTGCATTGGCAAAGTCAATCACCAGTACTCAACGCGATCGAGCATGCATGTACATGCTTATGATAAAACTGAAGGCAGAAAGACCCACAAACAAGCAACAACTGAAGGCAGCTGCAGTAAAGGCATAGCTAAGCATCACAAAGGAGGAAACACAGCATTTGGTGATGTCCATGGTGTCACGATGGGTGTGTTGACCCACTGGGCTATACCGCCGTAGCGGGATAGCAGCTGGCCAACATGATACCATGTAAAGGTCTATAGTTCGAATAAGGGCATAGCTCAGATGGGACCTTGGCAGCAGACAACAGGCACGGTGTAACACATAGTATACGGCACAACACGACTCCAATACTCTATGGCCCAGGAACAAGATAGCATGGGATACAGGATACAGGTAGCAGGTACAGGAACACTGGGAACTGGAAAACACTAAGGGACCATTTGCAAAGACTAACACGGGTAAACACAATAACGCTCAGGTAACGAAGGAAGGGGCTGGGCCCTTCTTATAGTCCAGGGTGAACATGGGCTAACTTGACATACTATTCAGGTGCACGCACTGGCCCTTTAAGATCGGCCACGAGTGTGCACGCGCACCCTCGGACACAGCAGAGTGAAGCGGAAATGAGTGCTGGCGTCTCCTGAGGAGGAGACGTGGGCCAGCGCTCACTAATCCATGGCTGCATCGAGGGGGGGGGGTGAGTAATCACGGCGGTCCGTGGACGTGGGTGTCACACAGAGGTTCCAGACTTCAGGCAGTCATTGCCTGCAAAGGATTCTCTACAAAGTATGGAAAAAAACATTTTAGTTATGGTAATGTTAAGTTGTCCAATTACTTTTGAGCCCCTGAAATGAGGAGACTCTGTAGATAAATGGTTGCAATTCCTAAACTTTTCACAGGATATTTTTGTTTAACCCCTTGAATTTTCACCTGAAAGTCTTGTTCCATTTCAAATCCAATGTGGTGGCATGCAAAGCCCAAATCATGAAGATTGTGTCACTGACCAAATAATTCTGGACCTAACTGTATACTAGCACAAATTGGCCTTCTAAGAATACTGGATTAAGCCCTAGCACGGACATGAATAGAATCTTGAGAAACCCAGGATTCCACAGGGACACCATTTTCCGTGCGGCTGCCAAACAGCCTGTTAGTGGCCGCATGTTAACGCGGGTAAACCGTGCCTTAATCTGCCAAATTGTGCGGCCATGAATTAACCCCTTCCCGTTGTAAACAACTTTCAGATTTTAGTTTTCGTTTTTTTATTCCCAAATTCCAAAAGCCATAACGTCTTTATTTTTCAGTCTATATAGTACTAAAAGGGCTTGATTTTTGCGGGACGAGTTGTAGTATTTCGTAGCACCATTTATTTTGCCATATAATGTACTAGAAAACGGGAATAAAAATATTTGTGGGGTAGAAAATGAAAAAAACAGAGATTCCACCATGGTTTTTTGCGCGCCTTTTTTACGGAATTCACTGTGCAATTAAAACAACATGTTAACTTTATTTTGTGGGTCAATACGATTACGGCGATACCAAATATATATAGTTTTTTCTATATTTTACTACTTTTACAAGTAAAAACCTAAGTTTAAAAAAGAAAATTAATTTTGTGTTGCCAAATTCCGAGAGCCATAACTTTTTTATTTTTCCGTCGATTAAGTGTTATGAGGGCTTATTTTTTGCGGGATAAGCTGTAGTTTTTAATAATACCATTTTGGTGTACATGCGATGGTTTGATCACTTTTTATTTTATTTTTTTGTGGGAGATTAGGTGTCCAAAAAAATAGAGATTCTGGCGTTTACTATTTTTTTTTTACGCCAATCTCTGTGCGGGTTAACACATGTAACTTTTTTTATTAATCCTGCTAGGGGACTTCAACCAGCGATCATTAGATCGCTTGCATGATATACTGCAATACTAATGTATTGCAGTATATCGTGATTCTGACAGGCAAAGATGGCCCCCAGGCAGCCATAGCAACCATCGCTCCTCCCCCCCCCCACGCGATTGCATTGCGGGGGGGGCGCGATGAGCTGTTAGAGCGGGTCACCCCTCTCTTTCAATTCTGCTGTCGCTATTGACCGCAGCATTTAACGAGTTAAACGAGCAGGATCGTGCTTGAGCGCAATGCCGTTCGTTACTCTGAAGTGTCACAAACAGCCAACACCCGCATCGTATGGAGCGGGTTCACTCCGTGAGCAAGCTCCATACTTCCCCTACCCGGCTATGACGTAGCCGTATGTCATATGTCGGGAAGGGGTTAATATACCCTTTATGGCCACAAAATTTTGCAAGTTTCAACAACTTACCCCCTATTCATTCTTATGGCAGCGCTGGAAAAAGCCGAACACTGCACACGGCTATCTCCGGCGCTCCCATAGAGAATTAATGGAGTGGCAGTACGCATGCGCATGTAACTGGAATACCCTTTAACAAGGTATTTGACAGCCGCTCCTACATAGTGCCAGCGCGGTTCTTGGCCACGTTGAGACCATCTCAGGGCCGCTCCGTGTGGCCGTACCCTTCGCCTCCTCAAAAACTTACATCATCACAGACATGGCCGGCCTTAGCTATGTTCGACCAGTGTAGTCACACAGGGCGCCAGCCGCCACACGGCAAGAGGGACGCCAGCAGGTGTGTGTATCCCCGCGCCGTTGCAACTACCAGCGGGGATACACACACTAACTGCAGTCGCACCCGGGCGCTTCTTCACTTAGTGGCTACCGCTGTAGCAGCCATGGCGGCTGCTAGCAGTAACACCGGGCATGAGGGCGGTGGCGCCTCTAGCAGCTGCTGTGGCTGCTATAGCGGTAGTGACGGCACTATAGCAGAGCAGGGAGATATCTCCCTGCTCTGCTGTCTACTAGCGCCACTGTAGCTCCAATGACGTCATGGACATAGACGACAGGAGCTTCTCCTGGAGTGGAATCGACGGTCATAGCGTCTGCAAACGCTGTGGACGGGAGTTTTCCCTGATGTCACTTACCATATATGGACAAAGACATCAAGCAGCGCTCCAGGACCGGAATCCCCGGCCACGCGGGGATTCCGCTCCTTCAGGGAGCTACGGTGGCGCTATCTTTACTGGAAGGAGGGGGGGTTGCTGTCTACAGGGGGGCTGTTGGCTGTGTGGCACTACCTACAAAGGACAACTGGGCAGGAGCACACAAAATACCCAGCTTTCCCGGGTATAAAAAAAAGTGTGGAAATAAACTAAGATATAACTTTTATTTAATCTAGCTAAAAGGATTAATCCTTTACTCAGACTAAATAAAAGTTATAACTTAGTTTATTTCCACACATTTATTTGATAGCTGGGAAAGCTGGGTATTTTGTGTGCTCCTGCGC
The DNA here is from genome assembly GCF_050947455.1 of Rhinoderma darwinii. Taxonomy (NCBI): domain Eukaryota; kingdom Metazoa; phylum Chordata; class Amphibia; order Anura; family Rhinodermatidae; genus Rhinoderma; species Rhinoderma darwinii. The sequence goes on from NC_134688.1 coordinate 368,357,270, forward strand.
AGTTGTCCTTTTTTGAATGTCTATTGCCCGCCAGCTATCGGTAATTTCGTAGTCCTTGCACTACCTACAAGGGGGCTGTGGGCAGTGTGGCACTACCTACCAGGGGGCTGTGGGCTGTGTGGCACTACCAACCAGGGGGCTGTGGGCTGTGTGGCACTACCAACCAGTGGGCTGTGTGGCACTACCTACTAGGGGGTGTGGCACTACCAACCAGTGGGCTGTGTGGCACTACCTACTAGGGGGGTGTGGCACTACCTACCAGGGGGCTGTGGGGCATTACCAACCAGGGGGCTGTGGGCACTTCCTACTAGGAGGCTGTGCGGCACTCCCTACAGGGGGCTGTGTGGCACTCCCTACAGGGGGCTGTGCGGTACTCCCTACAGGAGGCTGTGCGGCACTCCCTACAGGGGGCTGTGCGGCACTCCCTACAGGGGGCTATGCGGCACTCCCAACGGGAGGCTGTGCGGCACTCCCTACAGGGGACTGTGCGGCACTCCCTACAGGGGGCTGTGTGGCACACTCTACAGGGGGCTGTGTGGCGCTATCTACAAGGGAGCTGTGTGGCGCTATCTACAAGGGGGCTGTGTGGTGCTATCTACAAGGGGGCTGTGTGGCGCTATCTACAAGGGGGCTGTGTGGCGCTACCTACAAGGGGGCTGTGTGGCGTTACCTACAAGGGGGCTGTCTGGCGCTACCCACAAGGGGGCTGTGTGGTGCTACCTACAAGGGGCTATGTGGTGCTACCCACAAGGGGCTGTGTGGCGCTACCTAAAAGGGGGCTGTCTGGCGCTACCCACACGGGACTGTGTGATGCTACCTACAAGGGGCTGTGTGGCTCTACCTACAAGGGGCTGTGTGGCGCTACCTACAGGGGGAATCTGTGAGTGGGGGTCTGATGGTCATTTTACTGAGTGGTGGGCTGATGGTCATTTTGCTGTGAGTGGGGGGCTGATGGTCATTTTACTGTGAGTGGGGGTTGATGGTCATTTTTCTGTGAGTGGGGGGCTGATGGTCTTCAAGTGGTTTCCACCTCCGACCTCCAATTGAAATGAATAGGAGGTAGAAGATACCTGCGGCGCTCGTTTGGAGCTTTTTTTTCCTGCGTCTTTTGCATTCTCTTCAACAGCTTAAGAAAAAACACATAAAAAAGGTCACACAACGTGATCATGTTAGAGAAAAGATCCCTCTGACATCCTGCAGCCTAGCCTCCTGGCATGACATTTCATCCCAGGTGACCGCTGCAGCCTGTGATTGGCAATTACATACCATAACTTATGAACTCTGCTACAATTGTGATTAAAGGTTTATTTTGATCCGGAAGCCTCCTACAAAAGACCAAGTTGCAGATCATTTCACTGTTAGGGTATGTTCACACGCTAGCTGTCATTTACGTGTGAAAAGACAGACTGTTTTCAAGAGAAAACAGCTGCCTCGTTTCACATGTAAATGCTCCTCCTCGCATTTTGCGAGGCGTCTGAGACGCTCGTAAATCTTGAGCTGTGCTTCATTGAGTTCAATGAAGAACAGCTCAAATTACGTGGCAAAGAAGTGTCCTGCACCTCTTTGCCGAGGCAGTCCATTTACGCGTCGTCGTTTGACAGCTGTCAAACGACGACGGGTAAATTACAGGTTGTCTGCACAGTACGTCGGCAAACCAATTCAAATGAATGGGCAGATGTTTGCCGACGTATTGCAGCCCTATTTTCAGACGTAAAACGAGGCATAATACGCCTCGTTTACGTCTGAAAATAGGTCGTGTGAACCCAGCCTTAAAGAGTTGTGCTAAGGGTTTCCATTTAACCTCATCTTCATGTGTACAGATTATTATACACAAATGTCTCATGGGACTATAATGTCATATGGGTTGAGCTACCAGCAAGTGCAGTAATTCCCAGCTCCCCAATAGTAAAAATAGAAACTCCAAACATCATATACTAAATACACGAGAAGAAGGAGTCGGAACTATTCAAGTATAAAGCACAAAATATCAAAAAATACAAATTTTATTGAGACATACAAAAATACATAATTAAAAACAGACTACAAACCCAATAACTGTATATCTCCAAAATAGGAGACAGTATGGAGCCACAAAAAACTACTTAAATTAGTACAATTTGTGTATGTCACATTTAGTCACATTTAATCGGGAAGATATCCCATAAGAAGTTACCAAAAAGGATATAATATAATTACAAAGCAAATCCCTAGAACCATATAATAGCAGAACACTTGTGTCCAAACATAGTTACAGCAAATTCCCAGTATACTATGTCTCTATGGACAATAATCGGGAGTACAGAGGTAGTGATTTGATTATAGTGGCAAGTAATTTAGACACACTCAGTGTCAGTATCGTAACTAATTCAGAACAGGGACCAACAGTAAAGATGACCTATTTCAGATAAATGTCAAAAGTATACAGATAATCTGGTAACAACGTGACAAAAAATATTAGTCCTTAGTAAAACAAGACCAGCAAGTACTAACCCATGTGGCTCCTCAGATTGTAACAGCTCCCAAGTGTGGAGAGAAACCCCGACGCGCGTTTCGCGTAGATTGCTTTTTCAAGGGGTGTTCTGAGTTGTACAAATTAAGCCTCTTACATACGATAGGTCGAGAGGTCAGCTGATTTATCAGGCCAATGGGAGCCTGAGCTTTAGCTCCCATCGCGCGTGCCGAGATGAGTCACCACACAATCACAACTCCGAGCCGCCGGGACCCGAACACGCATGCGCGGCTCCGGAAACCGCGCACGCGCAGACAGGCACAGCCAGTCACAAGAGCAAGGACTGCGGGCGACACACTCGACACGCACAGATGAGGACCAGAGCAGGTAGTAGGGAAAAATGGGCAATCTCCAAAATTATATAGAGAGAGATGTTGTAAAGATCTATTAGCTTTCCCCCTTTCTTCCGAATATAGGCTGATTTCAAAAAGAAAAAACAAAGGTGTCATCCACCATATATATACAAGAGCTCTTATAGTGAAAGAATTCTCCTCCTGAATATAGAAAAGAACCCCGCACATATAAATGTAGAGTAATTTAACAACAAACAAAACAAATACAAAAATATACCAGATTGTGAATCATAATAAACAGTCTATATATCTGATTATAAAAAGTGACACAAAATAATAATAAGATGCTGAATAATACAACAATGAATAAGATGCAGAAAAACAATAAAGTGAACAAAAATATTATTAATGTTAGATGTTCAGGGAGAATGCCAACAAGGAAAAAACCCCTTTTCCAAGTGTGAGGATATCACACTCCTTAAGACCATTCCCAGACACTTCAAGATGCACCATGCCTGTGACCCAAAATCTTTTAAGGCATGGGGCATTGATAGAGTGTTCTGTGGTATTAGAGGTGGGGATTCTAAAAAATTGCTGGCTCAGAGGGAATGTAAGTGGATTATCACCCTTGGTACTATGGCCCCTGTTGGATTGAACGAAACACTAAGCTTTGCCTCTTTCCTTTAGAAAATTTGTTGTCTGCCATTGATTTTTAAACTTTTTTATTCTGTATATCTATTAATTTATGTTTTTGTTCTGTTTAGTTAGCTACTTTATTCCTCCATACCTGAGCTCTTTCTGAGTTATTCGTGGCCGATGGGATGGAACATTATGAGCTGGATCCGTTTGGAGAGAATTCTTTCACTTCCTGATATGTTGGAATATGATGGGATTTCATTGGAACACATTCACATGCTGCTTCTCTTTTTTTCACTATTGTATTAACACTTGAGAGTCTATGCTTGAATTATATTATGGATTCTGAAATTTACTTTTGTGATAGTCTATTTATTATTTTTGTATTTGTTGAAGTCCATATTAATTGTTCATAATTATTTTATATTCATTATGGTAAATCACATTGTTGTTTTTGGATGTCCGGGTGGAGTGCACACTTGGAAAAGGGGTTTTTTCCTTGTTGGCATTCTCCCTGAACATCTAACATTAATAATATTTTTGTTCACTTTATTGTTTTTCTGCATCTTATTCATTGTTGTATTATTCAGCATCTTATTATTATTTTGTGTCACTTTTTATAATCAGATATATAGACTGTTTATTATGATTCACAATCTGGTATATTTTTGTATTTGTTTTGTTTGTTGTTAAATTACTCTACATTTATATGTGCGGGGTTCTTTTCTATATTCAGGAGGAGAATTCTTTCACTATAAGAGCTCTTGTATATATATGGTGGATGACACCTTTGTTTTTTCTTTTTGAAATCAGCCTATATTCGGAAGAAAGGGGGAAAGCTAATAGATCTTTACAACATCTCTCTCTATATAATTTTGGAGATTGCCCATTTTTCCCTACTACCTGCTCTGGTCCTCATCTGTGCGTGTCGAGTGTGTCGCCCGCAGTCCTTGCTCTTGTGACTGGCTGTGCCTGTCTGCGCGTGCGCGGTTTCCGGAGCCGCGCATGCGTGTTCGGGTCCCGGCGGCTCGGAGTTGTGATTGTGTGGTGACTCATCTCGGCACGCGCGATGGGAGCTAAAGCTCAGGCTCCCATTGGCCTGATAAATCAGCTGACCTCTCGACCTATCGTATGTAAGAGGCTTAATTTGTACAACTCAGAACACCCCTTGAAAAAGCAATCTACGCGAAACGCGCGTCGGGGTTTCTCTCCACACTTGGGAGCTGTTACAATCTGAGGAGCCACATGGGTTAGTACTTGCTGGTCTTGTTTTACTAAGGACTAATATTTTTTGTCACGTTGTTACCAGATTATCTGTATACTTTTGACATTTATCTGAAATAGGTCATCTTTACTGTTGGTCCCTGTTCTGAATTAGTTACGATACTGACACTGAGTGTGTCTAAATTACTTGCCACTATAATCAAATCACTACCTCTGTACTCCCGATTATTGTCCATAAAGACATAGTATACTGGGAATTTGCTGTAATTATGTTTGGACACAAGTGTTCTGCTATTATATGGTTCTAGGGATTTGCTTTGTAATTATATTATATCCTTTTTGGTAACTTCTTATGGGATATCTTCCCGATTAAATGTGACTAAATGTGACATACACAAATTGTACTAATTTAAGTAGTTTTTTGTGGCTCCATACTGTCTCCTATTTTGGAGATATACAGTTATTGGGTTTGTAGTCTGTTTTTAATTATGTATTTTTGTATGTCTCAATAAAATTTGTATTTTTTGATATTTTGTGCTTTATACTTGAATAGTTCCGACTCCTTCTTCTCGTGTATTTAGTATATGATGTTTGGAGTTTCTATTTTTACTATTGGGGAGCTGGGAATTACTGCACTTGCTGGTAGCTCAACCCATATGACATTATAGTCCCATGAGACATTTGTGTATAATATTATATTTCTGTGTATCTTTCACAGCGGCAGGCTCTGGGCCAAAAATGGACTTCAGGACACGAGACCAGTCCTGGATCTCACAGTTAAATGAGGTTTTTAAGGAGGACTCAAACCTAATTTTAAATACGAATGGCAGAGATGTAAGGGAATCTATAAATAGGCTCAAGGATTTACACAAAAAAAGAACTAAGACCTGGTGGAATAGGGCCTTTCTGGAAAGGTACCTTTCCATGGGTCTAATACCAAGGGGCCTGAGGGTACAAGTTTTTCCCTCCTTTCCGATTGGGGATGAATCCTTTAAAACCAAATGGGAGGGTTATGCAACCGACTGCTCTAGGGGTTTTATGAACCTTCTGTCTCAAGCCAACCAAGTAACGTTGGGCGAGTTGGAAAAAGAAATTGAGGAGGTGCAGATTATTCTGAAAGGTGATCTCTCTGGTGGTGAGTTGGAAAAATTGAATGACGAATTAGATAGAGATTTCTCTAAATGGGAACAGGAGATTCTCTCTGTAAAATCTTCAAAATTCCAAAGAGACAAAAATGACTCACAAGAGGGCAGAATGTATAGGTGGCGAAACTTGAGGTCCAGATCTATTGCAAGATCTAGATCTGCATCTTTTTCGTCTGTAAGTTCTAGTGATAATCCTACCAGACCTAAGCGAAATGATGAATTGATTAATCATCAAGAGATAACCTACCCGCGGAGAAACAGAGAGAGACAGGTGGCGAGACGAAAGGATGTTCCGTCATTTCAACAGGGGAAGAAACCCAAGAATGTATTAGAGGTGATTAATTTATCTGAACATTCCCTCTCAGAGATACAATATGAGGTGCTTGGGAAGGGACTAACTTTCTCCCCCAGTAATCCTTTCAACTTTTTTACAGCTATGAAGGACCTATACCTGTTCTCAAGAAAATTAATTTTGAAAAAATTACATAGTAGATCTGGAGTAGATATGGGACTAAATAGCGTGTTGGAAAGAGAAGCTTTAAAAGCCCTTGAGGACCTTTTACAGGAACAAATTTGCACAGACCAAGGTAGGTTTCCAAAATCGGTCATACCCAGATCACAGAGGTTCCCACCCTTGTCCATTTGTCCGCAGGTGGAAATTTTCACCAAGATGGTAATAAATGATTTTAAAACCATTTCGTCAAATAGGAAAAATGATAATTTAACTAAAAAACAACGTGATGCATTAAATGAATTGAAAAGTTACGAAGATGTAGTATATAAAGCGGCGGACAAGGGTGGGAACATCGTGATCTGGCCTACCGAGAAGTACGAAAAGGAAGCCTTTAGGCAGTTAAGAGACAAAAAGACCTATCAAAAATTAACCCATAACCCTGTTATCAGTTTTTCAGCTGAATTATTCAAAATTCTAACTTTGGCCCATGACAAAGGCATAATCCCAAAAAATGTTTTGTCTGGTCTAATGACCCAGTATCCAAGAATACCAACATTATACTTTCTCCCCAAGGTTCACAAAAATATGACAGACCCCCCGGGACGTCCGATAGTGTCTGGGATAGGTGGACTCTGCGATCCCATCTGCAGGTTCATCGATCACTATTTAAAATCATCGGTAGAATGTCTACCGTCCTACGTTAAGGACACTACGGATGTCCTTAAAAGGATTGATGGTGTCAGTCTTGATGCTGACATGATTCTGGTGACAGCTGACATTGAGTCACTGTACACCAGCATACGACATGTTGATGGTCTGCAAGCTGTGCGTTTCTTCTTGGGGATGAGCAGTTGGGACGGCCTCATGTGTCGACTGGTTGTGGAACTTTTGGAATACATCCTTACACATAACTTTTTTGTTTTTAAGGATGTGTTCTACCTGCAAAAGCAAGGCACTGCCATGGGGGCGGCGTGTGCGCCGTCATACGCTAACCTGTTTCTCGGTCTCTGGGAGAGGCAGGTTTTCTGTGGTGGCGGCGCTCTCGCCGTCGACCATGTGCAGTGCTGGATGAGATACATTGATGACGTCCTGTTTATCTGGCAGGGGACAGAAGTAGAGCTGATACAATTTATGCAGGATCTTAACAAGAACGATTTAAATATTAAGCTCACCTATGTGTTTGATAAGCGCAGAGTGGAGTTTTTGGATATTTTGATAGAGGCGGATGAGACTGGTCATCTACAGACTGATGTCTTCAGGAAGAAGACTTCTGTGAACGCCTTGCTTCATGCGACCTCTGCCCACAGCCAGTCGACGATTGACGCCGTCCCTACTGGTCAGTTTCTAAGAATGAAACGCATTTGTTCATCAGATGTGAACTTTGAGAGGCAGTCTAGCGACTTACGTGAGAGATTTCTGGATAGGGGGTACAGCCGGAGAAGCATCAAAAGGGGATATAGACGGGCACAACTGACGAGTCGGAATTCAATCCTGCATCCTGTGGGGCCAAATCCAAAAAAAAGTGATCAAAATAATACTCGGTACATTACCACATATAACAACCAATGGCATATGGTAAGATCTATTCTGGACAAACATTGGCCAATCCTGCATTTGGAACCCGCTTTCGCGGGGAATTTATCTTTAAGACCTCAGATGACAGCTCGAAGGAGCATGAATATTAAGGACATGTTAGTTAAGAGCCATTATATACCAACACAGCAAAATCCATTTTCATCAAGCAGTCCCAGATTGGGCTGTTACCCTTGTGGTAACTGCCTATCATGTGCGAATATGGCTCGGACAACACATTTTTCGTCAATGATAGAAAATAGGGTTTTTGATATACGACACTACATCTCTTGCAGCACAGTGAACGTAATTTATTACGCAACCTGTGGCTGCCAGAAAGTATATGTTGGCCTGACCTCAAGACAACTGAGGATCAGGATAAGAGAACATGTGCGTGATATAATGGCTGCCAAGGATATTGAGGATATCACACTCCTTAAGACCATTCCCAGACACTTCAAGATGCACCATGCCTGTGACCCAAAATCTTTTAAGGCATGGGGCATTGATAGAGTGTTCTGTGGTATTAGAGGTGGGGATTCTAAAAAATTGCTGGCTCAGAGGGAATGTAAGTGGATTATCACCCTTGGTACTATGGCCCCTGTTGGATTGAACGAAACACTAAGCTTTGCCTCTTTCCTTTAGAAAATTTGTTGTCTGCCATTGATTTTTAAACTTTTTTATTCTGTATATCTATTAATTTATGTTTTTGTTCTGTTTAGTTAGCTACTTTATTCCTCCATACCTGAGCTCTTTCTGAGTTATTCGTGGCCGATGGGATGGAACATTATGAGCTGGATCCGTTTGGAGAGAATTCTTTCACTTCCTGATATGTTGGAATATGATGGGATTTCATTGGAACACATTCACATGCTGCTTCTCTTTTTTTCACTATTGTATTAACACTTGAGAGTCTATGCTTGAATTATATTATGGATTCTGAAATTTACTTTTGTGATAGTCTATTTATTATTTTTGTATTTGTTGAAGTCCATATTAATTGTTCATAATTATTTTATATTCATTATGGTAAATCACATTGTTGTTTTTGGATGTCCGGGTGGAGTGCACACTTGGAAAAGGGGTTTTTTCCTTGTTGGCATTCTCCCTGAACATATAACATTAATAATATTTTTGTTCACTTTATTGTTTTTCTGCATCTTATTCATTGTTGTATTATTCAGCATCTTATTATTATTTTGTGTCACTTTTTATAATCAGATATATAGACTGTTTATTATGATTCACAATCTGGTATATTTTTGTATTTGTTTTGTTTGTTGTTAAATTACTCTACATTTATATGTGCGGGGTTCTTTTCTATATTCAGGAGGAGAATTCTTTCACTATAAGAGCTCTTGTATATATATGGTGGATGACACCTTTGTTTTTTCTTTTTGAAATCAGCCTATATTCGGAAGAAAGGGGGAAAGCTAATAGATCTTTACAACATCTCTCTCTATATAATTTTGGAGATTGCCCATTTTTCCCTACTACCTGCTCTGGTCCTCATCTGTGCGTGTCGAGTGTGTCGCCCGCAGTCCTTGCTCTTGTGACTGGCTGTGCCTGTCTGCGCGTGCGCGGTTTCCGGAGCCGCGCATGCGTGTTCGGGTCCCGGCGGCTCGGAGTTGTGATTGTGTGGTGACTCATCTCGGCACGCGCGATGGGAGCTAAAGCTCAGGCTCCCATTGGCCTGATAAATCAGCTGACCTCTCGACCTATCGTATGTAAGAGGCTTAATTTGTACAACTCAGAACACCCCTTGAAAAAGCAATCTACGCGAAACGCGCGTCGGGGTTTCTCTCCACACTTGGGAGCTGTTACAATCTGAGGAGCCACATGGGTTAGTACTTGCTGGTCTTGTTTTACTAAGGACTAATATTTTTTGTCACGTTGTTACCAGATTATCTGTATACTTTTGACATTTATCTGAAATAGGTCATCTTTACTGTTGGTCCCTGTTCTGAATTAGTTACGATACTGACACTGAGTGTGTCTAAATTACTTGCCACTATAATCAAATCACTACCTCTGTACTCCCGATTATTGTCCATAGAGACATAGTATACTGGGAATTTGCTGTAATTATGTTTGGACACAAGTGTTCTGCTATTATATGGTTCTAGGGATTTGCTTTGTAATTATATTATATCCTTTTTGGTAACTTCTTATGGGATATCTTCCCGATTAAATGTGACTAAATGTGACATACACAAATTGTACTAATTTAAGTAGTTTTTTGTGGCTCCATACTGTCTCCTATTTTGGAGATATACAGTTATTGGGTTTGTAGTCTGTTTTTAATTATGTATTTTTGTATGTCTCAATAAAATTTGTATTTTTTGATATTTTGTGCTTTATACTTGAATAGTTCCGACTCCTTCTTCTCGTGTATTTAGTATGTGTACAGATTATGTATTATTGGTGAGGCAGTATTTGTCTATTAAGGAGCGAAAATAAATTGCTCAAAAAAATTAAAGGAACACTTAAGCATCACAGTATAACCCTAAGTAAATTAAACTTCAGGGATATCAATCTGTCCAGTAAGGAAGCATAAGTGATTGTGAATATTTTTGGTGCAGATAAAAGTAATAAGAGGTGCACTGAAGAGGCATCAGCGAGATAACCCCCAAAAAGGGAATGGTTTTCAGGTGTTGGCCACAGATATATTCCACTCTCCTTATCTTTCCTGACTGATTTTTCTCTAGTTTTGCTTTCTGCAAGGTTTGCTGTGTCTCCCAGCAATGTCTTAAAAGCATGGAGCAGATACCAGGACGCGCACCATTACGCGAGGAGATCTGAACATTGCCGAATAATTGCATCAACCCATCAGCAGGACTGGCATCTGCTCCTTTGTTAAAGGAGCAACAGTAGGAGCACTGCCAGAGTCCTACAAAATGACATCCAGCGTGTTACTGGTGTGCATGTTTCAGCCCATACTATCAGAAACATATTCCATGAGGGTGGCATGAGGAACTGACGTCCTGTACTGGGACCTGTGCTCAAAGCTCAGCACCGTGCAGATTGATTGGCATTCGCCAGAGAACACCAGACTTTGTAGGATCCCCCCATTTACAGATGGGAGCAGCTTCACACCAAGCAAATGTGACTGACGTGATTCAGTCAGCAGATGCTGCAGTGAACATTATACTGCCTGCAATAACGTAGTCAACTACGGTATTGCTTCTTACAGAACCCTTGCACAACGGTGACAAACAGAAACCATTTTCACCTGATCCGTCACCATTAAATTCAATGCCGATGCAAACGGAAACCTATGGTTTCAGTTTTTTCAGTCAGGGTTCCGTTCATGGGTTCCCCCGGCAGAAAGCTCAGACAGAACCCATGAACCCATGAGTCCTGACGCAGATGTGAACGAAGCCTTAGCCCAATACCCATTCATTTAAGGAATTGTGCCTGCTGCCAGAAGGCGAGCAAGCTTAGGCAATCCCAAACACTGGGACATGGAGTATCATTGGTTTTGATACCATTAATTTGTGATTTCTATCATTACCTTAGTAGTGACTACTTTTTTAGTCTAACTTTTTATTCAACTGGCCTTTGAGAGATATCATGATATGCATGTCTTGGTATCTATTCTACCACTTCTTGCAAGTCTGCAACTTTTCCTTTAAAAATAAATATTGAAAGAAAAAAAAAACAACGTAAAAACAAGTCTGGTATATTTGAATTGTCTTATTCACAGAACATAGTTTGCGTATAAGCAGCATTTTCAGCTTGGCAGTACGCATTTTATTCATATGTTGAGATTGAAAAATTTATTGATGTTGGTATAATATGTACAGTGTACCTCTAGGCATGTGGGATATTAATGTGGTTTATATAGAAACGCAGTAGACAAATTGTCCTATCTCTGTGAACGCTAATTCCAGACGATCTTTTTGCCCTAGGCATCGCTTCATTGAATACAAAAGATCAGTGGGTCTGTTTCTTAATGGAGACACTCAAATTACTGGAATATCAAATGACCATGGCAGCTGGAAATTCCATTCAGTAAAGTTCTTCAGCTCATGTCATTGTAGACTGGATATGAACATGAATTCATTCCATCTTTAATGTTGTACTGTATATACTGACATATATACTCATTGAATTCAAGCTTGATTTTAAAAAGCTCAAATAAAATAAGATTGAATATGTGAATATTCTGTTTTATATATATATATATATATATATATATATATATATATATATATATATATATATATATATATATATGTGTGTGTGAGTGTATATATATATATATACAGTATATACACTACCGTTCAAAAGTTTGGGGTCACCCAGACAATTTTGTGTTTTCCATGAAAACTCACACTTATATTTATCAAATGAGTTGCAAAATGACTAGAAAATATAGTCAAGACATTGACAAGGTTAGAAATAATGATTTTTATTTGAAATAATAATTTTCTCCTTCAAACTTTGCTTTCGTCAAAGAATGCTCCATTTGCAGCAAATACAGCATTGCAGACCTTTGGCATTCTAGCTGTTAATTTGCCGAGGTAATCGGGAGAAATTTCACCCCATGCTTCCAGAAGCCCCTCCCACAAGTTGGATTGGCTTGATGGGCACTACTTGCGTACCATACGGTCAAGATGCTCCCACAACAGCTCTATGTGGTTGAGATCTGGTGACTGCGCTGGCCACACCATTACAGATAGAATACCAGCTGGCTGCTTCTTCCCTAAATAGTTCTTGCATAATTTGGAGGTGTGCTTTGGGTCATTGTCCTGTTGTAGGATGAAATTGGCTCCAATCAAGCGCTGTCCACAGGGTATGGCATAGCCTTCCTTATTCAAAATCCCTTTTACCTTGTACAAATCTCCCACTTTACCAGCACCAAAGCAACCCCAGACCAGGCACTCTTCCAGCATCTTTTCAGTTGTTCTGCATCTCAGAAATGTTCTTCTGTGTGATCCAAACACCTCAAACTTCGATTCGTCTGTCCATAACACTTTTTTTCCAATCTTCCTCTGTCCAATGTCTGTGTGCTTTTGCCCATATTAATATTTTCCTTTTATTAGCCAGTCTCAGATATGGCTTTTTCTTTGCCCTGAAGGCCAGCATCCCGGAGTCGCCTCTTAACTGTAGACATTGACACTGGCATTTTGCGGGTACTATTTAATGAAGCTACCAGTTGAGGACCTGTGAGGTGTCTATTTCTCAAACTAGAGACTCTAATGTACTTGTCTTGTTGCTCAGTTGTGCAGCGGGGCCTCCCACTTCTCTTTCTACTCTGGTTAGAGCCTGTTTGTGCTGTCCTCTGAAGGGAGTAGTACACACCGTTTTAGGAAATCTTCAGTTTCTTGGCAATTTCTCGCATGGAATAGCCTTCATTTCTAAGAACAAGAATAGATTGTCAAGTTTCACATGAAAGCTCTCTTTTTCTAGCCATTTTGAGAGTTTAATCGAACCCACAAATGTAATACTCCAGATTCTCAACTAGCTCAAAGGAAGGTGAGTTTTATAGCTCCTCTAAACAACAAAACTGTTTACAGCGGTGCTAACATAATTGCACAAGGGTTTTCAAGTGTTTTCTAATCATCCATTAGCCTTCTAACACAGTTAGCAAACACAATGTACCATTAGAACACTGGAGTCATGGTTGCTGGAAATGGGCCTCTATACACCTATGTAGATATTGCATTAAAAACCAAACGTTTGCAGCTAGAATAGTCAATTAGCACATTAACAATGTATAGAGTGTATTTCTGATTAATTTAATGTTATCTTCATTGAAAAAAACTGTGCTTTTCTTGCAAAAATAAGGAAATTTCTAAGTGACCCTAAACTTTTGAACGGTAGTGTATATGTATATATATATATATATATATATATATATATAGCATTGGCCTTTCACTTTAGCATATTGTACATGATCATGCATCACTAGCTTTGACTTAACGATACACTATATAGAGACAAATATATTGAACTGAATATATAATGCAATATGAAGTGTTGCAGGCATCGGTAACAATTTATTATCTGTATATCTGGATATAACTGAGAGAATATTATAGAATATATGGAATATCACAAAATGCATTTGTAAGATGACTTCTGTCACCTCTATCATTTTCTGTAAAATCAGGCTAAAGTAAATCCAAGCCAGCTTACTGTACAAATTACATCAGGCCATAACTTCAGGAATTGTATAGAATATGATGGAAGGAAAATGCGTGACCATATTCTAGGAAGCAGAGGTGATGCTAGAATCAGAAGAGACCTGAGGCACCCTGAGGCTCTGGCAGAGGGAGAGATATTTGTTTTAAGACAAACTCCTCACCCCAAAAATGTAACCCTGTCAGAGACACAGGAATCTATAAATAATAATATATTTTAAAATAATTGAGTAATATATTGAAAACATAATACCGCCAAAATAGAACCAAATACTACCTCAATACCATAACCAAAAAAATAACTACCATATGACAGAATAATGCAACCGTATAGTAACCAATAAATAAAACCATAATATAGTGGTTAAATAACAGGTGGTCTGCAGGGCATCATGAGGGTATGTTCACACGGCCTATTTTCGACCGTTTTTCAGGCCGTAAACGGCCAAAAAGCACCGAAATAATCGGAAGCAGAACGCCTCCAAACATCTGCCCACTAATTTCAATGGGAAAAACGGCGTTCTGTTCTGACGAGCCGTTTTTTTTACACGGCCGTTTCAAAAAAGGGTAGCGTAAAAAAACGGCAAAGTGCAGGTCACTTCTTGGAACGTTTTTGGAGCCATTTTTCATAGACTTTATTGAAAACAGCTCCAAAAACGGCCATAAAAAATGCAGCGAAAAACGCAATCAAAATCGCGAGTGGCTTAAAGAACTTCTGAAAATCAGGAGCTGTTTTCCCTCAGTCATTTTTGAGCTTGCGTGTGAACATACCCTTACGGTGCAGACCAGACAAGGGAAGCTAATTCTAATAAGGTGCAGTCTAAAACAAAGTCCAACAACACAATTAAAGAAAATGACTCATGCGTAATGTATAGGGGATGCATACCCATAATTAAAAATGTGATATTTTCTGTATTGTGATATTTTAGCCCCTCGTGGCAATGCAACAACATCATAGATGAAATGCTGTTGACTTAAAAGGCTGTATTGTTGTTGGTGTTTCTTTTTCTCTCTACTGGGTGGAACTTGAGCAGTGGTGAACCCGTGAACCCGGCTGTTGACTGGCAAATTATGGAAGAAGATATGCTTCAAGATTCAGCATTTGAGAGTAGGGTGTGTAGCGTCCATGGCCGCGGACCTTCGGGATTAATCACCTCCCGATGGCGGCAGCCTGAATCTCACTTCCGCTCTATTCTGCTATGTCCCGTAGTGTGCGTGCGCAAATGAAAATAATCATCGATTAACCCATAATCACCCTGGACTATAAAAAGGGCTCCGCCCTTTCACTCATTGCCTGATCATTCTTGTGTTTACCCGTGTTAGTCTGGCAAATGGTCCCTTAGTGTTATCCTGTTCCCAGTATTCCCGTACCTGATTCCTGTATCCCGTGCTACCGTTGTTCCTCTGCCTTAGAAAGTTGGAGTCGTGTTGTGCCATCGGTCACACCTGCTGTGTTACACCATGCCTGGTGTCTGCTGCCAAGGTCCCATCTGAGCCTAGCCATTATTACTGTCTGAACTTCTACAGATACACTTGTGCTTGGACTATATAGACATTGACTTGGTACACTGTTTGGCCAGCTGCTATCCCGCTACGGCAGTACGGCCCAGTGGGTCCATATACCCACAGATCGTGACAGGGTGTCTATCTGATAATGAAGGTGTCGTGTGCAAATTGTATCGGTTGGTTCATTGACTGTTTTAAACAGGTAGGGCAAGGTGCTGGACTTGCTCACACATGTAAATTTACAGCGCTGGGTCTTACAGCCCAGATGCCATTTTGAGCTGCATTTACCACACTGTAAATTATGAAATTGATTCCCAAGGTATCTAAAACCGTATCACATAAAATTACATAGAACACCTATGTTCTTATTTAAAATTGGGTATAAAGTGAATGATAAATGCAGAAAATGTGGAGACGGTAGGGCAGATTGCATTCACATGTTTTGGAAATGCACCAAACTACACTTTTGGAGAGATGTAGTAATAAATATAAATAAGATTTATAAGATGATGTTGGAAATAAGTCCATGGACGTGTATTCTGGGAGAAGTTGGAAATATGAGAATTGGAAGCAATAGGAGAAGAGCAATAAACTTCCTATTATTTATGGCCAGGAAAGGTATCTTAACCCCTTAATGACCAGCCTATTTTAGACCTTAATGACCAAGCTATTTGTTATGTTTTTCCATCGTCACATTCCAAGAGCTATAACTTTTTTATTTTTGCGTCTACATAGCTGTATAAGGTCTTGTTTTTTTGCGGGACAAGTTGTATTTTTTAATAGCACCATTTTGAGGTACATATTATTTATTGATTAACTTTTATTAACTTTTTTTGGGGGGGAATAGAAAAAAATCTGAAATTTTACCACACTTTTTTGCGTCCTAAATCTACGCCGTTTACCGTCTGGTATAAATAACACAATAACTTTATTAAGCGGGTTGTTGCGATTGCAAATTTGTATCGATTTTTTACTACTTTTACACAGTAAAATCACTTTTTTTTTTCAAAATTATTTGGTTTTGTGTCTCCATATTTGAAGAGCCGTAACGTTTACATTTTTTCGCCAAATCTGTTGTATGAGGGCTATTTTTTTTGCGGGAAGACATGTAGTTTTTATTGGTACCATTTTGGAGTAGATGCGACTTTTTGATCACTTTTTAATCACATTTTTTTTAAAGTCAGGATTCACAGAAAACAGCAATTTTTCCGTCGTTTTTTATTTAATTCTTTACGGCGTTCACCGTGCGGGTTAAGTAATGTAATAGCTTTATAGTCGGGGTTGTTACGGACGTGGCGATACCAAATATGTGTAACTTTTTTACTTTATTTTGTTTTTTTAATACTAAAGCAGTTTGTAAGGGGAAAAAGTGGGTTTTTCATTTTTTTTTTTCAAATTTTTTTTTTCATTAACTTTTTTTTACTTTTTTTTTACTTTTTTACTAGTCCCACTAGGGGATTTTAATATGCGATCATCCGATCGCTATTATAATACACTGCCTAACACGGACAGGCATCTGCGGCATGATCTAGCAGGCATTCGCTACATGCAGACCTGGGGGCCTTTATTAGGCCCCCGGCAGCCGTTTGAGACACAGACACTCAGCGATCTTATCGCCGGGTGTCAGTGGGATGAGAGGGAGCTGCCTCCCTCTCTCCAAAAACCACTCAGATGCAGTGCACGCTATTGCGCACCGCATCTGAAGGGTTAAATGGGTGAGATCGATACTAATATCGATCTCACCCGGCAGAGCAGGGACGCCCCCAGCCCTCAGCTGCCTCTGGCAGCTGAGAACAGGGAGATTTGACATCTCCCTGCTCTGTTTACTTATTCTGATGCAGTGCCGTAAAAAGGCATATGCATCAGAATAAAGCCCGTTAGTGGCCGCTGTGAAAAGGCGTATTGGCGGTCACTAACGGGTTAAAACAATGGATTTCAGAAGTAGAACCAAGTATTGGCACCTGTAAACAATTAATAAAAGTATATAGACAGCAGGAACAAAATTGGGCTATGAGAAATCAAAAATTGATAGGATTTAATATGTGGGAGTATGGGGAACCTGT
Organism: Rhinoderma darwinii; assembly: GCF_050947455.1. Classification (NCBI taxonomy): domain Eukaryota; kingdom Metazoa; phylum Chordata; class Amphibia; order Anura; family Rhinodermatidae; genus Rhinoderma; species Rhinoderma darwinii. The sequence goes on from NC_134688.1 coordinate 368,374,821, forward strand.
CTTGAAGCACATGATTAAAAAACGCATAAATAAAATACACATGGTATACTAATATTTTATACCCTCTAGATAAAAATTAGAGATATTAAAGAATTAATTTTTTATTAAATATTTGTTTTTTCTCTCTGCTTCCCCTTCACCACCCGGTATCTTAATTCATGGGAGGGAAAGGATGTTGATGGGTAAGGGGTATTAAATATAAAATGTATAAAACGTGTTTTTGAAATGCATTTTTGTGTATGTTTTGTTAGCAAATAAAAATACAAATTTTGAAAGCAAAAAAAAAGAAGAATACTGCAATGCTTTGGTAAGTCCCTCCTTGAATCAGAAAAGTCTTAATTAAACCGAAAATAATATCAGAATAGTCCAATGAGACATCTCAGGCCTCCCAATATAGACTGGGAGTGTGCTCTCTTTTCCTCCCTTTGTATTATTTTCTCCAGACACCAGGGGCTGTCTTCTGTATGGATAGCCACTACTAGCCATTCTGCAATGCAGTTGCTGTTTTGCTGGAATCCACAGAGTAAAGAGAGACAATTTTAAAATTCCCATTTATTTTGGAAGTGCTGCCTCGTCTCTCTTTTCTCTGTGGATACCATTTGTGGGACTTTGGATCGGGTTCCTTTGAGGCTTGCACCCATTATATTGCATTTGTCTCAGGTGCTGTGATAATCTCCCTTGTTTTGCTGGAGACTTCACTCAGATGCTGACTCCCGCTCAGATCCCCGGTCTGACTGCCTTGTCTCCTCAGCTCCAGCTCTGGTTTCCTTTAGGGTCACCACTGGCCTGTTTTTCTGCACAAAGCTTCCCTAAAGACATCTTCTCTGCAGACAGCTCACACAGACCATCTCTAGAACAGTTCTCTTCGCACATGCACTGACTGGAAACTCTTCAAACACCCACTTTAGGTCCAGGCCGCATTTCCTTCCCCAGTAAAGCCTCTCCAATAACATTTATTTGTCTCCCTTTGTGGTAACTGCTGTTTATGAGTGCACCTAATGCTGTTTTTGCTGCTGCCAGTGACACGTGCTAACCTCATCTAACTCCGGCACAATCCAGGAAGCAGTGACTGTTAGCAATTATTCTTATGTCTTTGGTGCCCCAATACTGTGCCATGCTGATTTCCCAGATTCATCAAATTCTGTGCCTGCAGTATGTGCAGAGTGAGTGAAAACTGGCACCAAAATGTCTGTGGTAGAGGATTTTGAAAATCATTCTGAATGCAATGATCACTAATAATCCCCAGAGAGAGGCTACAAAGAAGAAGCTAAAAGACCTAGAGTTAGAAGTGTCCCTACCTGTATTTGTCCCGGTTGTCACGTGACTGAACGTTGTGAACCTGGTATAAAGAGACAGCTGCTGGGTCAGACTATATCAGGGGTCAGCAACTTGTGGCACCGGTGCCACATTTGGCACGTGGGGCATGGTTTGCTGTTACACTTCCCTCTCCCAGTAATCACATTAGTAGAGCTATAGTCCAAAGAGTTATAGACATTAGACTAACATGCACTAAAAATTACTAAACTGTCTGGTCTTGAAGGGCCAAAATACCCTGGAGCTGAACATGTTATGGGTCTATTATTTACTAATTATTTTTTTCATATTCAATGTTTTTATTTATTTTTAAAACAGACATGAAATGAAACACATTGGAAATAAATACTTTCTAAAAAATAAAAGGGAAATAAAAATTTAGGGTAAAGCCCCAACAAGAAGGTGAGAATTACATCCCATGACAAGTGATGATACACAGTTTCAGTGTGAAAAGGTATAACAAGCAGGAGCATTGCAGGATAATGAAAGAGAAACGTAATAACAACTTAGTCTCCTTTGCAACATGCAGTGCATCGACATCCATTGAACGCAGTTATAGGGTACGAAGCATCACCTAAACAGAGAAAGGAGTAGGGAAGGGAAAAACAAGAGAAAGACAGAACAAGGGCGGGAAGGGGATATGGGTGGGTAGAGGTCATGGTGAGCCCGGACTCCAGTTCCGGATTATCATAAACAAAGAAAGATGTGAGCAGCTATTCACATGGCGTCTGCATGGTGAAAGCGGGTGAAGACACAAAGAGCGGCACATCGTGTATTCATAGTGTAATGTGGATTCATACGAAATGGGGGCTATGTATCATGCTACTAGTGTAAGATATGTGGATGAAGAGAGGAATGTAGTCCAATAAGACCAAGTGGATATGTAACGTGCGGAGGCAGCTGGGGATTGTGCCATCAGATGTTCCATCCTCTGTCTTATAGTGATTTCTTGGAACCACTTATCCAGAGTTGTAGATTCTGTTGATTTCCATTTATGCAGGATAACTAATTTGACAGCCTGGAGGAGGTGTCTAGTTAGGGATCGCTTATATGTGGATAGTGGCATAGGGAACATGAATAGTGTCACGGCATGGGGTGTGGACCCACAGGGCCATACCGCGTAGCGGGGTAGCAGCTGGCCAACTAGGTACAAAACAATGTCTATAGTCCAGAACGGGTACCTGAGGCAATGTAGACTGTAGCGGAGACACAACTTGACTTTCACTGTAGGCGGCACAGTAGATGCAGCGGAAGACACAACTTGACTTTCACTGTAGATGGCTAGTGGCTGCAGCGGAAGACAGAACTTGACTTTCACTGTAGATGGCTAGTAGATGCAGCGGAAGACACGACTTGACTCTCACTGTAGATACGATAGTACGGGATACAGGGTACAGGGTATAGGCAGCAGGAAAGTGTAACACTGGGAACTGGAAAACACTGGGAGACCATTTGCAAGACAAACTTAGGTATACAACAATGCTCAGGCAAGGATCAAGTGGGCAGAGCCCTTTTTATAGTCCAGCAGCCATTTGGGCGAATTATTGAGTAATGACAGCTGGACGCGTACTGGCCCTTTAAGGCAGGCGCACACCCTGCGGGAAACAGTCTGAGAAGTGAGTGCCGGCGTCTCCCTGGAGGAAGATGTCACCGAGAACACAGAAGTCCATGGCCGGGACCGTCAGAGGGTAAGTCTGAACGACGGCCCTCAGCCATAGACGTCACAAATAGTAGGGCTGTCTCGGGGGAGTTGGGAGTCTAAACCCCAGTGATATGATTTTAAGTATGGCATTCCAAAAATTCCGCAAAGAGGGACAGCGCCACCAAATATGAGACCCACCTGCTACAGCTACAACCCATTTTTTACACTAGGAGAGCTTTGATCCACTTGGACTGAAGAAGGGAATCCCGATAGGACAATACCTAAGGGCTTAAAGAAACTGCTTAGATCAGCAGACATTTCAATTAGAATGTGATAGCTTATATCAAAAAATGTTAGCACAAGGCTACCCGAAAAAAAGCTTACATAGAGCCTATGCCAGGGCGAACGACAGAAGAGACCTGTTGTATGGCAAAAGTTAAAAATCCATTGAGTCCTCACCTAACATTAGATGCATAGGTACTTTTGAAGTCTGTTCTTCTCAGGTTAACAATATTCTATAGAAATATTAGCCCATCCTCTATGCTGATCCAGACTTAAGCGATACCATTTCAGCCACTCCTAGTATCAGTAGGGGGAAAAACCTGCGAGAATAGTACATAGCCATTCTAGACAATCTATCCCACAAAGCTTCAATCTCTGGATAAATGGTCTCATCCATGTGTAAGATGCTCGTTTTATCCCTTTATGCCTACTGTTAAGAATGTCTGCATTCCCTTTATGGGAAATCCTACGATATCAGGCAATTTATTAATTGTCAGAGTAGTGGAGTGATCTATGTGGCAAGATGCCTGTGTCCCAAATTATATATGGGTAAGACTGTCCAAGAATTGAGGAGAAAAATTTCTAAGCACTTCAGCACGATAAACAAAAAGGAAGACACACCCCTGTCGAGGCATATCACATGATGGAAATACTCGGATACTCCAATTTTGGAGTATCACCCAACTAAAATTAGGCCCAAGAGCTGGAAATTTGGATTGAAGACTTCTACAAGAAGAATCCCGTTGGATTCACTTGTTGGATCCACTTGTCACGGGTCGAAACGTTGCTTCAAATATTTTATTTTTTGGATATCCACAGGATATGTCATAAATGTCAGATAGATACGGGTCCCATCTCTGGGACCCGAACATATCTCTAGAACGGGGCCCCCTAATCCTCGTTCTAGCTTTTTGTGCTCACGCCAACTCCCGGCCACTTCCCGATTACTTAGTCAGGAAATGGATAGGAGTTACGGAAACAACATAACTCGCTGAGCTATGCTGTTTCTGTAATTCCTATAGTAGTGAATGGCAGTTATGGAAGCAGCATAGCATGCAGACTATGCTGTTTCCGTAACTTCTATTCAGTTCTATGGATGTTAAAGAAACAGCGTAACTCAGCGACTTACGCTGTTTCTGTAACTCCCGACCAAAAGCTATAACGGGGTTTAGGGGGCCCCGTTCTAGAGATAGGTGTGGGTCCCAGAGGTGGGACTCACATCTATCTGACATTTATGACATATCCTGTGGATATTTCATAAATGTCCTTCATGGGAATACCCCTTTAATTCCAAATGGACTGAATGAAGATTTAACTTTTGTGACCTTACTCTAACATACTTATCCAATTTTGTGGCCCCGTTATAATTTTACATGGTTTCTTTCCAATTATGTTATAGGATCTTTATCCTTTATGTTCCTGCCATTCACCTTGAGATATCTAAATCATCATAATTCTATTTAATTTAATTATATTGAAAAACAAACTAAATTGTTTCTTTCTAAGACCCTTTGGACTTCATATCGAACCACTGTTCTATGATGGCAAACTCCCTTCTTTCCCTTTGAATCCCTTCTAAAATTTCCTCCTGCCTTGCCATCGGAATGTATCTCTACTTTATTTGGTGTCATAGGCATATCCAATATTGTACTTAGCTATCTTTATTGCAGTTTAATTATTGGCAATGGCAGATTTGATGGAGTTCCAGTAATTGACCTAATTGACCTTCAATTCATCTCCATGTAGCTGAAAAACTATATAAATAGCCTCTAGGTACTAAGTACCTTGGCATGCGCTGTATATCTACTCACCTAGTATTTAAGTGCCCTTACATGCGCACTTCGTTCAATCCGACACTTAGACATTAAACATACTTTTCATACATAGTGACTAGTGAGCTTTCAGGGACTAAGTCCCTGGGCATGTGCAATGCGTCCAGATCTAAAAATATCTAAGTGTCTTGACATGCGTACTTGCAGCTATTCTACACTCAAACGTCGGTCACATATTTCACACCTAATGCTTATGCGCAAGTTCTATTCTCTGATTGGACGCACATGGAGACCTTTGATTGGACATCTCATATATCCATCACACTTTAGAAGAGCTTGACCCTCTATATGGATTTTGATTGGCTGGTTATAGAGACACACCTATTTACACATCACCTGAAGTTTAAAAATAGGGGAAGTATGGAGCACGTCGTCATTAGCCCCAGAAATTCCCTTAAGACGCTACCTGTGTAGCGAAACATGTCGGAGGAGGCTAACTGTTTTTAATGCAATGCTCTGCTGATAGATAGACCAAACATCACCAAATAGTGTAGGTACAGCGAACTGCAGCTGCTAGCTTAAACACAAACAGACAGACGTTTGCTATTAACACAGCACAATCAAGGTTGTATTCTCAGGAATACTGCCTGTGCCATGCGCATCACAGGAAAGACAGCGGGAGCTCAGGGAGTTAAATGCATGGCTTAAGTCTTGGTGTAGAGGAGAAGGCTTTGGGTTCCTAGAGCATTGGGCTGACTTTTCATTGGGGTACAAACTGTATTCTGCAGATGATTTACACCTAAATGGAAGGGGGTCCGCTGTGCTGGGGGAAATAATTCTAGCTGGGGTGGCGGAGTATTTAAACTAGGGCTGAGGAGGGAGATCAATGTAGAGAATAAAGGGGTAGTCAGGTTAGAGAGGGGTCAGACTATATTGGTGGGGGGAGAAACAGACTGTGGGGAGAGGACTAGGCAACAGGATAAGGAGATCCTTTCATTACAAAACAGCAATGAAAATAAAAATCCCCAAATAATGTCAAATAATCACATTTCTGAAAGCAAACGTGACTATTTGAATTATAAGTTAAAGTGCATGTTCATTAATTCCAGAAGTCTAGCAAGCAAAATGGGGGAGCTGGAGGCCTTGGTACTGGAAGAAAATATAGATATAGTGGGTGTTGCTGAAACATGGCTGGACTCTTCAAATGACTGGGCTGTAAATCTATAGGGTTTTACACTGTTTCAGAAAGACAGGGTGAATAGGAAAGGCGTTGGCATAGTCTGTATGTGAGAAGTGATATTAAAGGCATTGTGTTGCCAGAAAAACATGTTTGTTTTTTTAATTAAACATTTAGTGTGTGGGTGATTAAACATTGTTCAATTTTTTTTTATTTTTTTCACGAGTCAGGAAATATTATAAATTAATTCTAATTTATAATACTACCCATTTTTGGTCACTAGATGGAGCTATTCCCAAAATTGCAGCATTGCAACATTGGGTTAAAAGCCCTCGCTCTAGTGAGCTCTCAGCATCCCCCCTCCTTTATCCTGGCTAGTGCCGGGATAAACGAGGGGTTTGAACGGTGTAACCTCCTACACTGTGTGTCGCCATTTTTTGAGCTAACACACAGTGTAGTAGGTTTACATACAGTAGTAAACACACACAAACACGAACATACATTGAAATCTCTTACCTGCTCCTGCCGCCGCGGCTCCCTCCGGCCCGTCCGCTCCGTTTGCTGCCGCTGGTCCAAGTGCACAAATCCGGAAGCCGCGACCGGAAGTAGTAATATTACTGTCCGGCCGCGACTTCCGGTCCACAGGAAAATGGCGCCGGACGGCGCCAATTTCGAATTGGACTGTGTCGGAGCGGCGCATGCGCAGTTCCCACACAGACGCCGTACACGGAAGTCAATGGGACGGGAGCCGTTCGCAGTCCCTATGGGACTGTGGCTGCCGTATTCCATGTCTGTATGTGTCGTTAATCGACACAGACAGAAATGAAACAAAAAATGGCAGCCCCCATAGGGAAGAAAAAGTGTAAAAATAAGAAAAAGTAAAACACAAACACACAAATGAATATAAACGTTTTTAATAAAGCACTAACATCTTTAACATATAAAAAAATAATTTGTGATGACACTGTTCCTTTAAGGGGATTGTGAAAGAGACAATAGTGGGTAAAGATTGTGAGGAGGTTGAAACCTTGTGGATGGAATTACAGAGGGAGGTAAACACTGAAAAAACAACTTTTGGTGTAATCTATTGAACCCCCAATATAACTGAGGAGATGGAAAGTCAAATATATAAACAAATGGAGCGGGCTCCACTGGCTGGTACTGTAGTGATAATGGGAGATTTTAATTACCGGGATATTAATTGGGGTCATGGTTTGGCTTCAACTGCAAAGGGGATAAATTTCCTCAACCTGTTGCAGGAAAATTTTATGGGCCAGTTTGTGGAAGACCCGACTAGAGGTGAAGCTCTGTTGGATCTGGTCATTTCTAATAATGCAGAGCTTGTTGGGAATGTCAATGTTCGTGGATACTTCGGTAACAGTGATCACACTATAGTTACATTTTACCTAAACTGTAAAAAACAAACACAGGCTGGGAGGGCAAAAACACTCAATTTTAATAAGGCCAATTTCCCTAGGATGAGGGCTGCAATTCAGGACATAGACTGGGAAGAACTAATGTCAAATAATGGTACAAATGATAAATGGGAGATCTTAAAATCTACCTTGTATAATTATAGTGCAAAATGTATTCCTATAGGTAACAAGTATAAACAACTAAAATTAAACCCCACATGGCTTACACCTTCTGTAAAAAGGGCAACATATGACAAAAAAAAGTGCATTTGAAAAATACAAATCTGAGGGTAGAGCTTTAGCCTTTGTAAATTATAAAGAGCTTAATAAAATCTGCAAAAAAATAATAAAATCAGCAAAAATACAAAATGAAAGGCAGATGGCCAAGGATAGTAAAACAAATCCCCAAAAATTCTTCACGTATATAAATGCAAATAAATTATAGACCAGTTAGCTTAACATCAATTGTGGGAAAAATGTTTGTGGTGCTATTGAGGGACTATATACAGGAGTATATGGCAAAAAATAATATTACAAGTGACAGCCAGCACGGTTTTACTAAGGACAGAAGTTTTCAAACCAACCTTATTTGTTTTTATGAAGAGGTGAGCAGAAGCCTAAACAGAGGGGCCACTGTGGATATAGTGTTTTTGGACTTTGAAAAGGCATTTGACACTGTCTCTCATAGACGTCTAATGGGTAAATTAAGGACTAAAGGTTTAGAAAACATAGTTTGAAATTGGATTGAGAATTGGCTCAAGGACCGTATCCAGAGAGTTGTGGTCAATAATTCCTACTCTGAATGGTCACTGGTTATATGTGGTGTACCCCAGGGTTCCGTGCTGGGACCACTATTATTTAACTTATTTATTAATGATATAGAGGATGGAATTAATAGCACTATTTCTATGTTTGCTGATGACACCAAGCTATGTAGTATTATTCAGTCTATGGAAGATGTTTGTAAATTGCAAGCTTATTTGGACCCACTAAATGATTGGGCATCCACTTGGCAAATGAGGTTTAATGTAGATAAATGTAAAGTTCTGCATCTGGGTACCAACAATCTGCATGCATCATATGTCCTAGGGGGAGCTACACTGGGGGAGTCACTTGTTGAGAAGGATCTGGGTGTACTTGTAAATCATAAACTAAATAACAGCATGCAATGTCAATCAGCTGCTTCAAAGGCCAGCAAGATATTGTCGAGTATTAAAAGAGGAATGGACTCGCAGGACAGGGATATAATATTACCACTTTACAAAGCATTAGTGCAGCCTTATCTAGAATATGCAGTTCAGTTCTGGGCTCCAGTTCATAGAAAGGATGCCCAGAAGTTGGAAAAAATACAAAGAAGCGCAACTAAACTAATAAGGGGCATGGAGAATCTAAGTTATGAGGCGACAAGCCTTCTTTACTGTGAGAACTGTGAATCTGTGATATAGACTACCGCAGGAGCTGGTCACACTAGCTTCAGTAGATGGCTTTAAAAAAGACTTAGATAATTTCCTAGAACAAAAAAATATTAGCTCCTATGTGTAGAAATGATTCCCTTCCCTTTTCTCATCCCTTGGTTGAACTTAATGGACATGTGTCTATTTAAAACCGTACAAACGATGTAACTATGTAATCTAGGCATTGAGCCTTACAGGCTTCTCACTATCGGCTTGCATTGATTATTTTAATTATGTGTGGTTCGTCAGTGTTGGGAGAGGAGCAGTTTATATAATACAGACATAGTATGTGTTGGGGGAGGGTGGCAACACACAAGCATTCAAAATCTGTTAGCGCACGGTGAAGATGGGTATGACGTTTTGTCGTATTATGAAAGTGTTTCAATTGGTTATATTCAAAAAGGCTGCGTGAGGAAGGAGGGTCAGTTGGGAAGATCAAAGCCAATTGAAGTAGGGAAAAGTCAGAAGGACCTTGAGTAAAGAACATGGGGTTATGGGATGATCTGCCTAGGAGAAAGACTGGCTTGACCTGCTGGGAAAGCCGGGTTATCTGTAATGGGGGTCAGTGGGCCTAGCGGATCTACAAGAGAATCTCCTATTACTGAATTTACTAATTATTTTTAATGTTAATTTTTTTAGCAACATATACAATGTTAGTAAAATATAGTCAGTATAATTCTGGTTTGAGAGACTAAAGTTGAATATACACTAGTTTTGACAGCTGTTGGTTGAAAGGCTCATTTTGCAGACCCCTATTTCTCCCAAATCCACCGTAGATATGCTCCCTCAGCTCAGTAGAGCATGTATATATTTTTCAATAGGAGAAGGGAATACGTTTCTGGCAGTGGCTTATCTTCTGCTGGAATAGAGAATCAGGCATGCTGAAATCCAAAATGCATGATTCTTCTTTCTGCCGTCATGGGAGAGTTGCGCGACCACTATACACATAAGATAATTTGCCAATACTACAAAAATTGGTTGTTTTGGATAATTTTTTTCTCCTGTGTATGGCCAGCTTAAGACACAAAGTCATTCATGTGTGGCCATCAGAATCGGTGTATGAAATGGAGTGGTGAAGTGCATGTTTAATAGAATGCTAGCGTATTGAATTGCAGTTATTAATTCAGGATATTCTGGTTCTGTGCACTAGCATTTTATAAGTGTCAGGGGTAATTGACGGGGATTTGTTTTAAGCTGAAGGTAACAGGGTATGATTAGTGTGTAAACATGAAATTAGAGAATGCAGAGTTGAGTGCACTCTCTACGCAATAGGCATGAAAAGAAGACAATACTATGATGTTATCAAAAGTTAGAATTTAGATCCAATAATGGAACAGATAAAAAAGGTGGAATAATTAAGAGTTCTATTTGGTCCATCATACGATTAAGAAAACTAGAGGACATATACGATTAAATAGCTGTACGAACATATGCAATATAGGTTGCTAACTAGACAAGAGTATGTTAGTATTTTGCACATATAAGTTTTATTTTTGAGAAGCGCGAGTACACACCCTTAAAGTGAATGTCTATCCTTGAACACCATTTTGTCCTATTAATCTAACTAGGTACCAAATGCTATGCTATTTTTTTTCCCCTTTGTTCTCTCTATGTATCAGAAAAAGAAAGCTCCAACCCACATAAAGATAAGTTAAGAAATAAATCAAAACAAAGTAATGGACCTAAAAACAATATGATATTTAAAGGTGGATATTCACTTAAAAGTCCCACTTGACACAAATGAGAAAAATAACATAATGACATTTCTAAGGCTCTGTTCCCATTGCGTTTGAGCCTTCCGTCGGAAGTATATATCGATTTTCCTGACCTGTACTTCCAGGGAAATGCTGTGACCTCGTGATATGATACAATGGCACTGGTTTAAAAGCCCAGGACCACATACTGTATATTTACTGAGCATGGTCCTAAATAGTACATTTTTACCAAAGAGTATTATGTAAAATATACATCCATAAAACTGCTCAAGTTTACCAATCTTAATGATTATTATAACAAATAATATTTGTTATCTAAGATTATGAAGTCATTGGTAAATAAGCCCATGCGTCATAGATTATAATAATATATAATATTTTTTATAATAATCATTTGAAGATAAAGCAGGCAAAACTGTATACCTCACAACGTAGCTCATAGTGCCATGAAACACCATCTGAATAAACATAGTAACTACAGTGAATCATTACAGATATACATTTTGGAAATCCTCACTTTCTTAATGACTCACAATTACTTTCAGTTTAACACCAAATACTACCTCCAACTAAAAGGGGTTTCAATGGGGGCAAAATTTTCCCCGTCCCTGGCAAACTTGGTTATGGCGTGGTGGGAAGAAAAGACAATTTTTTCCACAAACAATCCATTTGGAGAAAATATTAATTGGTATGGCAGATATATCGATGACCTCCTGTTCATTTGGGAGGGAGATATATCTGCCATCCAAGGCTTTGTGGATTTCCTTAACTCCAATGCCTACAATCTCAGATTCACACATGCATTTCACAAAACCAGTATTATATTTTTGGATTTGGAATTGATGGGGGAAGATGGTACCCAGATACACACAAAAACCTACAGAAAACCAACGGCTGGAAACACCATTTTATATGCGGACAGCAACCACTCTAAACAGACCATCATTTCAATTCCAGAGGGTGAATTATGCAGAGCAAAACACAACTGCAGCTCAAATACGCAATTCAATATTGAAAAACAACATATACATAGAAGACTATATAACAGGGGATACCCACGTTGGTCCCTAGACAGAGCAGACAAGGCAATTGCCAAGAAAAACAGGGACACTCTTTTGTCCCAAAACAAAAGCCCAAAATTAACATCCAGTATACCCACGTTAGTCCTGCAACAAAGCAGACAATTCAACAATATAAAAAGGATCGTGAACAAACACTTACCTATGCTCAAAGAGGACCTGATTCTGGAAGACATCCTCAAGAACGGGTGTAGAATAGTCGCACGGCGAGCTCCATCCTTGGCCACGACACTTTCTCCATCTTTTTTCAGCCCTATTAAAACAAAAAGTTCATGGTTGGAACAAAAAGGTTTTTTCAAGTGTGGAAATAATCCCTGTAAAGTGTGCTCATATGCAACACCAAAAAAGGTTTTCTCAAATTCAACTAATACTGGTACACATACCATCAATAATTACATCAACTGTAACTCTGACTCGGTTATATATATAATTGAATGCACAGCATGTGATTTGAAATATATAGGGTGTACCAACAGAAAGTTTAAAACAAGAATCCTAGAACATCTTGGCTACATCCGCAATCCAAATATTGTCAGTACCTCAAATGTAGCCAAACATTTCATATCTCAACATAATAGAACAATAAACAGCTTTTCCTGTTATGCCATTGAGAAAATACACAACCCCAAAAGAGGTGGGGATATAAAACACATAACACGGACAAGAGAAGCGTTTTGGATCTTCAGACTTCAAACAAGGGTCCCCAAAGGTTTGAATCTAAGAAAAGACCTCATGTTTCATTATTAATTTTAATAATACAGCTTCCGTTTTTCTATTATGCCAGTTGCAACATCTAGTATCCTACTTTAAGCTATGTCAGCCCCCTGCTAGCCCATAGATCTATATTTGTTCCAAAAATATGTCTAGTGGGATATTACTAATCCCAAAATCATTGGATTCAGACAAACCAACAAGTAATAATAACAACAAAAAAATATAAAAAATATATAAAAATTAATTATACTAGTATAATAATTAATAAACAAAAAATAAGAAATTATATACAAAAATATAAAATTACAAAATAATAAAAGAACAAACAGACCATCGTTGTTTGATCATTGATACAACTCGATTATTTTCTGCACAGTTATTTGAATCCATTATTAATAAGGATATAAGTACCTTCCACCATACTCAGAAGGTATATATCAAAAATACATAAATCAACAATCTATAATAAGCAGTCAAGCAATTTTGAACTTGAGCTATATTGCAGGCTAAGACATTAAGACTAAATAAAACATCTAATTTGCCCGATTTTTCTTACATATACATCATGACCAAAAATGCACATATATATTTTTTAATATCGCAAACAGCGCTGTCAAATAAAAATACAAATGAGCTTATAAAATGACTAGTATTCTTCATCTACCCATCCCGAAATACTCCTAAATGGCAAAATTTATAAAATATGTCAGTTTTTTTCTCTCTCTATAATTAATAAATAAAAACAAAAACTAAACCTGATAATTAAAATAAGAATAAACAAAAATTAATAAGAAAGAACCAGTTTATTGTTATTTTAAATGTACGTTACATCGATTTACCCCATTTTTAAACAATCAACTATTTATCCAGTGTTCTCTACCCAAACCAATAGTAGGCGTCATCCCACTTTTTAAGCCAGTCCTCCGCCTCTTGTGTTTCCCAGGCTATCAAAAAACTGAATTTTTTCCGCTAAACAAATTTCATAATGAAATGACAATCGAGCATTATATAATTATATAATTACCTGATAAGAGTTACATTGAAACAAAATCTCTTGATTGCCATTCTTTTCCTGCCCCTCTGTTGAAAGAAGAAGCAACGCAACATTTATGTAGTCTAAATCAAACTATAAACACGGAGCTACTTGTTCTCTTCCGGCACAAGCTATCCCTTAACAAAAATCAAATATATTGAATATAAACACATATGTACACATTCTTCAGCATTTAACTAACCATTTGCACAAACAAAAGATCTCTTTTGCATACAATCATATAACATCCCACATACCTTATAACATTTATTTTACCTAGGAAATAGAAAGAAGATTGCGTTCCACAGGACTCCTCCCCTTCTTTTTCACTTTGAAACACAATTAACCAACTAATTATGAGACTGACTGGCTACAAAAGGTCTAGACTGCACAGTCAGACAACTATAAGCCATGACTAAGGACCCACAGGGTTCTGAAACGCGTAGGCTACCGCCTATCTTCTCATCACTCTCTGTACTCTGGACATTACCCGCCCGTCACCATTATTTCTTTGTCCATTGTTTTAAAAAAAATCAACATTAAAACTTGGAAGAAGTTTCCCGTTTTTAACAGATTCATCACTCTCAGCGCTGGTTCCAACTTTGTTTTTCTGCCAGGCAAAACTGTAGTCAGGTACCTGGTAAACCTCTGTGAAGCAATTTTATTGTAAAACACATGGTTTAACATTCTGCCTGTAAGTATAGTAGACAAATAATTTTATTCCTTTGAAGAGGAGCCATACTGTGAGGAACCATTCTGTTGAATATTTCCCTTACAGACTCTATTTAACTAGTAAACCAGGCAACCACTGGAGACTCAATGAAATAGAAGATCCAAATTGTTATGTATGCACAGTTGTAATGGCTTTTCCTGTATTTCTTCCCTTTCTCGGATGGTAGTGGTGAGGCTGGATCATTAACTTAACAAATGTTTTTGCCTTTTTAGAATTTGGAAGTAATAACTTTTGATATTTTCGATACTACAATTTTTGCATTGTGTGATAGCAGAAAAAACTGCAAAAGAGGAGAATAGAGGCCACTGTTGAGAAAAACTTATTAGTCATCTATGTGCGGTTATTTTGCTGGATCCGAGAGTTTTGAAAGACTTAGTCTATCACATTTCTTAATCCACTTTAAAAAATAAAGAAGGTTTTTTTTATTGAATACTGGAAAAACATATGCTGGAGGGAAACACTTTTGGCCTATGTAGGACTACTAAAGTCTATAGTCACATCATTGTATATGTCGGTGAGTTTTCCCAATGTATGCTCCAAACGTACATCAGTGGTATGTGTGGCCTATTAGTGGTATGTGTAGCATATTCCCAATGTGTGAGATACATGCACCTGTATGGTTCCAGCATGTGTCATATGTGTGAATAGTCTATGTGCGGCATGAGTGTCACATGTGCGGTAGAGAAAATCTTTGGGTGGTTTGTCAACCTGATAGTGTTTGTCTAGATAGCTGTCCCTTTGTACAGTTCTTATACAACCTTCCTTCCATACATAGAGTGACCTCTTGTAGCTTCTGTTTATTGAACAGGTATTACAGGTATATAACACATATGTAGTCTTTAACTCAAAAAATGCCAGGAAATCTGCCCTTTTTGTGGTTAACTAAATGTAATCTACATTCATGAAAATACAGCACTTACAATTTACTTTGATGAAGCATAACTATTCATTACAAAAATTTTAGAATCATTACTTAAAATAAAATAATGGTAAAAAAGAAAATATGTTTTATTTATAAGCCTAAAACAGTCTAACAGAAATGCAATATTTTACACATTTCAGATTGCTAAGATTTCTAAGAATCCTCCACTTCAAGGCATGAAATCCAATCCTATCCCTTAAACACGTTTTGAATCCTACAATGCATCCAGGCACTTTATAGTGATTAAAGCCAAAAAGATTACATTACATGCCATCTAATACATTTCACATTGAATAAGCAAAACTGCAAGTTTACAACATTATAATTCATCCCTGCTTAGTCAGAAACCCTGGAAAGCTTGGTGCCATATATTGTCTCTTGCATAAGACAAATGCCTCATAACAGGAATAAACTGGCAACAATTCACAAACCCATCAACAATCGTTAAGTTATACTAGTAGCAGTACAATATTTTTGGTTGCCCAAATCCATTTCCCACGTTTGTATCCCAGATTTCTGTTTCACCATTCCTGGTGTCGATCATTAGTTGGGACTGCCTTGTATATTATTTTCTTACCTTTTCAAGAGATATAAGAAGATAGAATAAAATAAGCTGACAATTGACAGCTGCTCAATACATTATGATTGTCAAGAGTTCTGTTTAAGCAATTCTGCCAATAACTTGGGGGAAGGGAATTGTGATGATCGTTCTCACCCAGTAGACAAGGTATTTGTGACCTTGTCAGTGGTTTCTAGCCATAAAATATGAAACATTCATATATATTTATAATGTGGTGACAGAGCCTCTTTAAAGGGATACTCTAGCCATTTTTTTTATTGATGGCCTATCCAAAGGACAGGTCATCAATATCAGATGGATGGGGGTCCGACTCCCGGCACCCCTGCCAATCAGCTGACTAAAGGGCCATGGCAATTGGCGCCGCAGCCTCTTCAGTGTTTACCAGGCACTTGAATGGGACCAAAACTGCAATCCCAGACACTGCTGCACCGGAAGTGTACGGCGCCTGTAAACTGGGAAAAGGCTGTGGCAATGAACGCTGTGGGTCTATCAATCAGCTGTCATTGATAGAGTTCACTATTTCTGAAACTGGAGATGGGCTGGGGTTCTTCCAAAACTTGACAATCTTGGATAGAATGGTGACAATAGTATGGATAGTTACTGTTTTGCGTTCACAAGGGAACATATCTAGATTTATTGAGAGAAGGCATTGTATATTTGTTAGGGTTATTGAGTAGCCACAGATTTTGTATAGAAATTTTCTAATTGCCTTCCATAAAAAGAATATCTCTTTACATTCCCGCCAAATATATTTAATATCTGCAATGCTTTTGTTACAACACCAGCAATTGGATAATGTACCTTGAAAGATTTTCGCAAGTCTGTGAGAAGTAAGATGCCACCTATAGAGCATTTTCCTGTAATTCTATACCTGGTTTACACATTTTGATACTCTGGGGATTATAGAAAGGATTCTTGCCATTGACCGGTTAATATCAGCAGATATAGATCTAGTTCCCATTTTTGTAGGAAGGGGTGTGAAAGGATTACACTAGCGTCTAATAACATGTGATAGCTTAATGAAAAGCTTTTTATTTGTAATGGATTGTGTAGCAAATTAGAACTTTTAGAATTGAAAATTGCGTGCCTTATTTGCAGGTATTTAAAGAACTCATTGTGAGGGATATAGAATTTGTCTCTTCGCAAGGAAAATGTTAGTAAACCATTTCCATCAAATACATTTCCTATGTGGGTTACAGTGAATACAATTTTACGATGACGAGGTCAAAGTGGGGAGTTCCAACCCCAGCTATATTCAGCAGGCTTCACTAAGATCAGGAGCTGTTAGTTACAGCTCCTGCTTATAGGATGAACGCTCACAGGAGCACTCATTAGCCTCTTCTACCGCGACGCCAAAAGGAAATGCATCGCCTGCCGTCAAAAGACAGTGGACGGTCGTTAAGGTGTTAACTAAATTCCACTAATCCTGTTATTCTGTTTCATATATTCTGCCATAGGTTCAGCCCAGCCCTGGCTCTATTTGAAATTAGAAGGATTACTGAAAATATCCCTGACACCAAGACTCTCAGGTTTTTGTTTTTTTTAGTTATAATAATTTTTTTTTAATAAATCCATTCTGCAATATTTTCCTTAAACATGGTTCAATCATAAACAGCAAAAAAAAAGAAGGAATACAATACCCAACCCCCACCCCCGCCCGTCCCTTTCCTGGCAACAAGGAAGATGAGGAACACACAAAACAAAACAAAAAAAACCTGAGATAAATAAGTATCAAATATGGGGCCTTAGGGCAATAACTTTGTCCCTAATATCCAATTGGTCAATCCAACTTCTCCAGCTATTGCAAAAATATTCATACCTCCTGTTTGAGAGATAGTATGATCTTTCATAAAGCAGAACTCTTAAAACTGCCTTTTGCCATTCGATCACTACTGGTGGATTTTTTACAAACCATTTTCTCAAAATCTGTAATCTTGCCAATAATAATAACTGAATCCCAAGATCACAGTCATTCCTCTTCTTCAGCCCCTGTACTTGTGAGGGATCTCCCAAAAACATAAAACCTTCAGAATTCCCCAAAGCCATACCTAAAATAGTTTCAATGGTTTCAATTATCAAGGACCGATATTGATGCAGCTTTGGGCATTACCACATCTAATAGGTTTGAATATATAATTATCTTAATTGATGCAGTAATCCACTGCAAAGTGGTCCCAAAGGATCCTATCCATCTCCAAGTCTAGTGAGATCCTCAGAAGTTCACCGCCTCACCCTATATTTATACATACAAGTAAAAACAAAACTTGCGGTTCTGTCATATGTAGTTTTCCTCTTGATAAGTCCTACTGAGTAGTAAATTAATAAATGGCTGCAGATATTTTATTTTGACTTTTGAATCTGAATGTAATGATGAAATTACATGATAGCCCCAGGCTTTCCATATATTTACCCATTTTTCATCATCATTATTACAGAAACTTTGAACATATCTTGTGGGCAGGAGCTCATTTGTAAACAATAATTAAACAGGTAACCTTCCATTTCTTTCTCATAATTTAAATAATGCACATTGATCAACATGTCAGGCTAGCAGGTTTATTAATTTTTATGAAACTTAATGCCTCCATAATTTCTGCTGTTTCTATTGGTCTATGGAGGTTTTTCGGGCCTGAGGGTCTTTTATTAGATGCAATAAAACATCCTTGGAAAATAATTTTGCGTGTTGGTTGCTGAGTAGTCCCATTCTTGTTCAGATATAATACCTCATGGTATTCTGCAAACACAATTGCATTGTTTGAGAATACTTTATTGTTTATCCTTGAGTATGAATCTTATATATCTTTAACTTTATTTTAATAAAAAATAATATATCCTGTTATTCTATAAATATTATTTAAAACTTTATTTTGTTTTTTTTTTGCACATTTTATTAATTGTAACTGATGCAACTGACTCTAAAATGTAACTATTTATTTTGTATTTTTAGGAAATAATTGTTCCATATTATCAGTCTCCAGATCCAGGATTTTCCGAGACCTCTAACTGTTTTCTTCTTCCTAATTCCTTCTCTCATCTCCTGCATCTCTCTTCATATAGTATATATTAGTATACGAGAGTAATAAACTCTAATCAAAAACCTATAGGAGTAAATTCCCTAATTTATAATTGTATCCTCTAGGTCCAAAATTATATAACAAAAGGGATGCTATAAAAAAAAGAGGAAGTATGAGGGGTCAGCGTCTGAGAGGACACCGGTTTTATAGAGAAAAATTTTGGGAACAGCTGACAGTGTTGAATCATTTTTAAAGCGAGTCTGTCCGCACATTTTAGGCTAACAAAAGGCTGACACTGCTAGTTGGTGATAGGGTAAAGGTAGATTTACATACCAGTGAGGTAAATCATACGGCTTGCATCAGGGTAAAAAAATTACTTTTATTCTTCCATGCGTTGTATGCAAATTAGGTTGGAGAGTTTGCCAATCCAGTAAGTGTCCCCCATCTAGCGCTCCAACCACTCCGCTCCCCTCATCTCTGCAGTTGATTGACGCTTCTGTTTGTATGACGATGAAGATAAGCATAGCCATTAATCAACTGCAGAGGGGAGGAGAGTGGTTGGAGCACACATCAACATAATTAGCATACGCAGAATAAAAGTTATTTTTTACTCTGATGCAAGTCCTATGATCCACCTCACTGGTATGTATATATTCCTTTATGCTATCGCTAACTGTTGATGCCAGATGTTTGTTAGCCTAAAATGTGCTGACAGACCAAAGTGGTAAGACTAACGTAATATAAGATTGTCTGGATCCATGTTAGAGGGAGCTAAGTTTTCTACTCTGTATTCTAACCACAAAACAGTAATGACAATTGGGCATATTATGGAATTTTTAAAAGCACAATTTTTCAATGTCTATACATATGTATGTGTAAAGAAAAAAAAAAAAGAATGCTTGACAAAGATCCCATTGAGACGGATTGAATGTTGCTACTGGGGTAAATTAAACACACCATTTTTTTCCACAATTATGGAGTACTGCCTCTACTTTTTTTGCCATTTATATGTATGCGTATATATATGTATTCTTCTCCACCTTTTCTCTTATCTCATCATATCCTGAGATATGGGGCCCGAGATGACCAGCTTTGAAAGAAACATGATTTTGCAACAATCTGTCACGAGATATCTAGGCCATTTATGTCTGTGTGGCCACCCAGTAGTTGTGATGTGAATTGCTGCCTGTCAAGGATTTTGCTAAAATGTTGCGATTTTATATTAAACATTTTTTTATGAGAAATTGAAGCCCTTAACCAAATTCAAGCAAAGGTAAAGCTGGACACATCTTTATAAATATATAGAAGAGTATAGTTTCAGTACTGTCCCCCTAAGTTTGACAGAAAACCAATTTATTTCTCAATTATTTATTATACTCCAGTTTTTGTAATATATCAATTTTAAGCATCCATGCTCTTTACAGATCATAAGTGTCTTTATCATTTATGCACACGTGAAAAGGAATGTGAACCATCCAAGAGAGGAATTTTTGGACATGCCCCCTACATTTTGCAGTGCTCATTTATCTGCCAAAAATGAACATGTCTGTTATAAATCTTATATGTATTTGAAAAAATATGTATTCTTTCTACAGGTCCTAGAAAATGCATCTAGCAAGATACAATGTGGCAGATTTACTAATAAAACTGTGCCATAATTCTGTCTCAAATTGTTGCAGAATTCTGGCACACATATTGTGCTCCACATTTATTAACAGTTTTAGACACACTTAGTGTAATGATGGGGGTAGGGAAACAGACAAGTGAGCCCTAATCTACCCGCCACTCAGTCCCTGCCTACTTGCAACGACCAACCCTAGGCGACGGGGTACAACTGGGCGACGGTCCCTACGCTCAATAAGTGCACGACAGACAAACAGACAAGGGAACACAGAAGCTAAGGGAAATGGGGCAGTTGCCCACGGCAACACCGTGAGCAACAAGAGCGGTGAACGAGCCAAGTCAAACCAGGAGTGTACGAGGTACCAAACACAGAGCAGGAGAGTAGTGAACAAGCCGAGTCAAACCAGGAGTGTACGAGGTACCAAACGCAGAGCAGGAGAGTAGTCAGTAAGCCAGGGTCAATATGAAGCAGGGTCAAATAGTTCAGAAGCTGAAGCAGGGCCAGGAAACCAAACAAGAAGAATCACAAGCAAGGAAGAACAGGAAAGGCAGGTATAAATAGACAGAGGGCGGGAGCTAGCTCCGTCTGGCCAGGCTGTGATAGGCTCTCCCACTCCTAAGCCTGCCATCCTGAGTGGTGGAAGATGGAGTCAGTCTCACAGACATAGAAGCAGGTGCAGACTGATTACCTATGGGCGTTGACACAGAAGCTGTGCCTGGCAGATCCTTTACACTTAGCTCTGCACTCGACAATGGAGACATTGTTTAATGGGAAAGAGGCACGGTCTGGCTGAAAGGGGCATGGTTTAAATATGAGCGGCCGTGCACCAAAATTGTGCCAACATTTTGCCACTAAAAACTGGTGTAAACTAAGCCAACCAAGAGGTGGTATAAGGAAGAGTAAAGTGTCTAAAATGTCTAGCAAGCTGTGCTAAATTTATCATACAGCATGCACCACTTTGACAATTTTCGCACATCGTCTGACTGTCTGGTCTAAGTTTATTTTGTCTTAAACTTAGACAGCTTAAGTAAATCTGCCCCAATAGCTCCTGGATAGGCAGACTGGTCTAATTTTAAAAGCTACTCAACTTTTCTTCATGATCAGATCACTACACATTCTGCTTCTAAAGTGCTTGCTTACCAGTTTTACAAAAAGTCTAATTAAATAGAACTAGAATTTCAGAAGACCAAGTATTGTTTCAGAACTCCTATCACAAGGGAAAAAGTAGGGGGTTTGTGTTGCCCTAAAATCTAATAGTACTATCTGGCCAATTAAGAGACTGGGCATTAGAATAGAGTAGATATAAGAAAGCATAGCATTTTATGGGGTAAAAATATATAGATAAGGGTGGGATATTAAAAGGTGTAGGTGGAGGCTTACCTTAAATGGTTATGCTATTGTGTCTGCACAACACTATTATGAGCCTTCAATAAAGATGTCGCTAGTGTTCATAATCTTGTTAAGGAACTGTATCTGAGATGTGATTGAAAAGTGGGTGAGGGACCAACCAAAGACACTGCAAAGGCGCCATATCAAAGACAAGCATCAGATTTCTTCAAGCTGCTCTCTGCCTCTTCCAATGGATGTGTTATTTTACAGCCCTATATGGACCCTCACGCAATGTCAAAATGAAAGACTGGTGACATAAACACAGAAAAACATTTATATAAAAAATAGCCATGGACTAAAACTTTGAAAGGTTTTTTAATTATGTGATCATTATGGGATCTCCCTGCCATGAACACATCTCCATATCAAGTGAAAATGTTTCTACAAAACGGCTTACTATTTCATACTATATATGATTTGACAACTACCCTGGAAGGTTTGTTGTTTAAGTGACACATTTTATTGACTAACTGGAATGTTTATAGATTACAACAAGGAATATCGTTAACTCAGAAAAGGCATAGCAAATAACAATAAAAATTAATAGGAGATAAACATGCTTACACTGTTTGCTATTCTGCAAGGTCTTCAGAAGTATTTTCATGTAGAAATCCTGCAGAAGACATAGGTGTTATTTTCCTGATAATCTGTTTAATTTTCAGCAGGTGAATGACAAAGTTAGTGGGGTTTAGCAGAATGCAAGGGCTTAACAATATTTATGTTTTGCTGACTATTCCACATATTTACAGCTTCTATAGTAAATACTGCTTGTTGCCTCTGGAGATTGAATCTTTTCTCCAAACAGAGAAATTGCCCCTTGTTTTTTGGGGCGGATTGTACATGGAACAACTTTCACCATATTTTTTGTACAGGCCATTTATATACAAATTAATTATGTCTATACACATCTTTTCTCAAGACTAATAAAAATGTATTACAATTTTTTTCAGATTTGATCATTCTAAAACCATGCTAGCGTATCACTTGGAAACGTTAATGAATGCTGTAAACACCACCTTCCTTACTTACAAAAACTTGAGTATACTTTATCAAACTAAGTCTACAAGTATTAATGATTTTTTTGCCAATTTTATATTTGAAAATACATAACATAAACATAAAGCAATAAAGCTTAGAATAAGAAGAAAGAGCAATGGGTAAGGTGAGTTTGCCTAGTTCACGGCTATCTTGTTAGCTAGCTAGCTATCTATCTACTGTATCTAGCTGTCTACCACTATACATATTTAAGGTTTTACATATTTTCTTATGGTGACATAGAAATATTGTTTTGTTTATTTTGTCAGACAATCAATGTTCTGGAAGTGTGTGTGTATGTGTGTGTATATATATATATATACAGTTAGGCCCAGAATTACTTGGACAGTGACACAATCTTCATGATTTGGGCTCTGCATGCCACCACATTGGATTTGAAATTATACAACTGAGATGCAATTAAAGTGTAGACTTTTAAGTTTAATTCAAGGGGTTGAACAAAAAAAACAATTACAACCATTTTCCTACATAGCCTCCTCATTTCAGCGGCTCAGACGTAATTGGACAAATTAACATTACCATAAATAAAATGTTTTTTTTTTAATAATTCGTAAAGAATCCTTTGCAGGCAATAACTGCCTGAAGTCTGGAACCCATGGACATCACCAAACGTTGGGTTTCCTCCTTTGGGATGCTTTGCCAGGCCTTTACTGCAGCGGTCTTCAGTTGTTGCTTGTTTGTGGGTCTTCTGCCTTAAAAAGTCCCTGTCATCACATTATATGTGGCCTATATTGTACATAATGTGATCGGCGCTGTAATGTAGATTACAGCAGTGTTTTTTATGTAGAAAAACGATAAGTTATGACCTATATTAGCTTTATGCTAATGAGTTTCTTAATGACAAAAAAGCCATACTTACTAAGTGGGTGGGTGAAAACCCGTTCCCAGCAGGATGCATATAGGTCAAGAAATGCTGCAGAAGGAGGGTGCATTAAATAGTGATAGCTACTCCCACTAGTCTTGAGGGGAGTGGTGAACTAAGTGCTCACAAGTGTGCGATAAATGAGTGTCAGTGTTAGTGTAGTGCTAGGGTGTGAATCTATGGTAAAAAAGAAGTATGGCCTTTTTTGTGGTTTTGAAGTTATCTATGTCCCATTTTTTTCTGCTGGTGTTTTTAAATTAGGAACGAAAAGTTCTAGTTATGGACTCGCAAGGCACTGGGGACCCTTGACGTTGGGTTGTGAGCTTTGCGTATTTTGGTCAAAATAACAACTAATACCCCATGTTTCATGGATATTTTTACTATGTATACTTTTTTTCAGGACGCGGCCAGGTCTTATATGCTGGGAGGGCATGATGTGCTGGCGTTTGGTTTGGCATGCAGAGTAGCCCACCTTAGCTAACAGTAGCGGCGTTACATTATCACACAGTTCTGACACTTCCATACATACACATTTCTTTTTTACCATAGATTCACGCCCTAGCACTACACTAACACTGATACTCATTTATCGCACACTTAGTTCGCAACTCCCCTCAAGACTAGTGGGAGTGGCTATCACTATTTAATGCACCCTCCTTCTGCAGCATTTTTTGACCTGTCTGCGTCCTGCTGGGAACGGGTTTTCACCCACCCACTTAGTAAGTATGGCCTTTTTTGTGGTTTTGAAGTTATCTATGTCCCATTTATTTCTGCTGGTGTTTTTTTCTGCTGATGTTTTTTCTGCTGGTGTTTTTGAGTTTCTTAATGACCAACTGGGCGTGTTTTACTTTTTGTCCAAGTGGGCATTGTGGAGAGGAGTGTATGACGCTGACAGTCTCTGCACTTCTCTGTGATTTACAGCATAGCAGGCTTAGTCTCGCGAGATTACGCTCTAAGCTGTCATTTACAGCAAGATCTCGCTGTGCTGTGCTGTAGTCTCAAACAGACGCTACAGAAGTGGTCAGGATTCTGAATACACATCACTGGCTGGAGGTAATGTATATTCATTGTCAGGACACTGCAGTAACGTTATAGTGTGTTTATGTGGCTGCACATAGCGATATAGCTATATCGCTATCTGCAGTGTAAATAAATGGGGAGAAGTGTATGACGCTGATTGGTCATCATCATATACTCCTCTGTACAATGCCCACTTGGTCAAAAAGTAAAACACGCCCAGTTGTCCATTAAGAAACTCATTAGCATAATGCTAATATAGATCATAACTCCGTCAAAAATGATCATTTTTCCAAATAAAAAGCACTGCGGTAATCTACATTACAGCGCCGATCACATCATGTACAATAAAGGCCACTTATAATGTGGTGACAGAGTCTCTTTAAGTTTTGTCTTTAGCAAGTGAAATGCATGTTCGATTGGGTTGAGATCTGGAGATTGACTTGGCCATTGCAGAATATCCACTTCATTGCCTTAAAAAATACTGGGTTGCTTTGGCTGTATGTTTTGGGTCATTGTCCATCTGTACTGTGAAGCGACGTCCAATCAACCTTGCTGCATTTCGTTTGACCCCTTCCCGACATTTGACGTATCCATACGCCAAAGTCAGGTAGGGGAAATATGGAACAGGCTCACGGAGTGAACCCGCTCCATACGATGTCGGTGTCAGCTGTTTGTCACAGCCGACACTTCAGAGTAACGAGCGGCATCGCGCTCAAGCGCGATCCCGCTCGTTTAACTCGTTAAATGCTGCGGTCAATACCGACCGCAGCATTTAAGTCATCAGAAAGAGGGGGTGACCCCCTCTAACAGCTCATCACGCCCCCGGCAACGCAATCGCAAGGGGGGGTGATGGTTGCTATGGCTGCATGGGGGCCTAATGAAGGCCTCCAGGTCCACCATCTTTATGCTCCTATTAATAGAAGCCTGTCAGAACCACAATATACTGCAATACATTAGTATTGCAGTATATCGTGCAAGCAAACTAACGATCGCTGGTTGAAGTCCCCTAGGGGAACTAATAAAAAAAGTAAAAATAAGTTAAATAAAGTTTTTTTATGTAAAAAAAAATTTGAAAATTAAAAGTTAAAAGAAAAACCTTTTGCCATTTTCCCCTAGAGCATAGTAAAAAAATAAATAAATAAAAATAATTGGTATTGCTGCATCTGTAAAAGTCTGAACTATTACAATATATTATTATTTAACCCGCACGGTGAACGCCGTAAAAATAAATAAATTTGTAAACGCCTGAATCTCGATTTTTTTTTTTGGTCACCTCATCTCCTACAAAAAATGAAATAAAAAGTGATCAAAACGTTGCATGTACACCAACATTGTATTATTAAAAACTACAGCTTATCGTACAAAAAATAAGTCCCCATACCACTTAATCGACGGAAAAATAAAAAGTTATGGCTCTCGGAATTTGGCGACACAAAATACATTTTCTTTTGTACACTTAGGTTTTTACTTGTAAAAGTAGTAAAATATAGAAAAAACAATATATATTTGGTATCGCCGTAATCGTATTGACCCACAGAAGAAATTAACATGTTGTTTTAATTGCACAGTAAATTTCGTAAAAACGACGCACAAAAAACAATGGAGGAATCGCTGTTTTTTTTTTCATTTTCCTAGTATATTATATGGCACAATAAATAGTACAACAACAAAAACTACAACTCGCCCCGCAAAAACCAAGCCCTCATAGGACTATATCGAAGGAAACATAAAGAAGTTATGGCTTTTGGAAAGTGGGGAGGAAAAAACTAAAATGAAAATATGAAAAAGGGCTGCGGCGGGAAGGGGTTAATCTGAGCAGAAAGTATATCCCTGAACATTTCAGAATTCATGCGGCTGCTTCTATCTTCAGTCACATCATCAATAAACACTAGTGACCCAGTGACTTTGGCAGCCATGCATGCCCATGCCATCACACTGACTCCACCATGTTTTACAGAGGATGTGGTGTGCTTTGGATCATGAGCCGTTCCAAGGCTTCTCCATACTTTCTTCCTCCCATCATTCTGGTACAGGTTGATCTTAGTTTCATCTGTCCCAAGAATGCTGTTCCAGAACTGGGCTGGCTTCTTTACATGTTATTTGGCAAAGTCTAATCTGGCTTTTCTATTTTTGAGGCTGATTAATGGTTTGCACCTTGAGGTGAATCCTCTGTATTTGCTCTCATGAAGTCTTCTCTTTATGGTAGACTTAGATACTGATACACCGACTTCCAGGAGAGTGTTCTTCACTTGGGTAGATGTTGTAAAGGGCTTTTTTTGTTCACCATGGAAAGGATTCTGCGATTATCTACCACTGTTGTCTTCCGTGGATGTCCAGGCCTTTTGAAGTCCACGAGATCACCAGTGCGCTCTTTTTTTTTTCAAGAATTTACCAAACTGTTGATTTGGCCACTCCTAACATTTGTGCTATCTCTCTGATGGATTTCATTTTTTTTCAGCCTAACAATGGTCTGTTTCACTTGCATTGAGAGCTCCTTTGACCTCATGTTGTGGGTTCACAGCAGTAGCTTCCAAATGCAAATGCCACACCTGGGATCAACTCCAGACCTTTTACCTGCTTAATTGATGATGGATTAATGAGGGAATAGCCCATGCAGCTCTTTAAATAGCTTTTGAGATAATTGTCCAATTACTTTTGGTCCCTTGAAAAAAGAGGCAGCTACATATTAAAGAGCTGTATTCCTAAACCCTTCCTCAAATTAGGATGTGAATACCCTCAAATTAAAGCTGAGAGCCTGCCAAATAATTCTGGACCTAACTATAAATATATATATATATATATACCATCCCCAGATATATGTAGGCTTAGTTCCAGTTCTGGGTGTATGTGCAGAGTAGGTCCCCACCTTACACAGGTCGCCTTGTCGTGGTAGGTGGGCAAACACTTTTTGATCAAAATGTGCACCTTGAACCTCCATATTGTATGTAGACTTAGGCCTCGTGCACACTTACGTTACCGTTTTCACGGCCGCTTTTGACGGGTCCGTGAACCCATTTTAGCGGCCGTGTGGTATCCGTGTGCACTCCGTGTTTCCATTTCCGTGCGCCGAGCATGGTACTGTCCAGGGTGACAGTACCATGCTCGGCGCGCAGAAAATACAATTTTAATGTAATAAAAAAAATAAGTTCATACTTACATTCCTCCTGTCCGGCCTCCAGCGATGACGTTCAATCCATGTCGCCGCGGCAGCCAATCACAGGCTGCCGCGGCTGCTGCAGACAATCACCGGCTGCCGCGGCCTCGGCAGCCAATCACAGGCTGCCGCGGCCTCGGCAGCCAATCACAGGCTGCCGCGGCCTTGGCAGCCCATCACAGGCTGCTGCGTCACAAAAGAAGGTCGGACTGGAGGAAGAAGAGGGACTCGTCACCAAGACAACGACCGGGTACGTATGAAATGCTTTTTATTTTATTTTTAATCAGCAGCCTCTTTTCTCTATCAGTTATTGATAGAGACAAGTGGCTGCCGATTAGTGTAATATTTTTCTAATGTTTTTCTGCCCGCCCGGCGGTTGCTAGGCAACGGCTCCGTCACACACGGACGGCACACGGATGCCTTCCGTGTGCCTTCAGTTTTTTTGACGGCCCCATTGACTTGCATGGGCCTCACGGTCACGGATTCTCGGACCAAAGTAGGACATGCTCTACTTTGGAACGTAACGGAGCAACGGACCGTCAAAAAAACTGAAGTGCGCATGGCCCCATTGAAATTAATGGGTTCAGGGTGCTATCAGTGACAAAAACGGATAGCACCCTGAAGGAAAAAACTGAAGTGTGCATGAGGCCTTAGGATGTGTTGCATATTTATTTATATTTAGCGGTTTAGGTGACATTGGTGTTCGTTCGCAGTGTGCTATCGCCATTTTTTTTTGTGCTGTATATTTGATGTCACAGGTGTTCTTGCACCTGCATACACGTTTTATATCATTTTGTTGGAATGTGCTGTTCAAACTTTTGCGTTGTTTATGTGATTCATATATGTGGGGTTAGTGACTGCCTCCATTTTTTGTTCTTGCACTCCTCCCATTCTGCCCTGGGTGATTTTAATTAGTTTTAATGCTGGTTCCTACCATCCCCAGATATATATGTAGGCTTAGTCCCAGTTCTGGGTGTATGTGCAGAGTAGGTCCCCACCTTACAGAGGTCGCCTTGTCGCGGCAGGTGGGCAAACACTTTTTGATCAAAATGTGCACTAAGAACCTCCGTATTGTAAGTAGACTTAGCAGTAATGCATATTTACTTATATTTAGTGGTTGAGGTTGCATTGGTGTTCGCAGTGTGCTCTCACCATTTTTTGTCTGATATATATATATATATATATATATATATATATATATAATATATATGAATAAATATATATATATATATATATATAGTAGGTGACAGGTTGACTTTATACAAAAGGATTCTCCCTTATTTGTTGTAATTGGTGCCTGAGCAAATACATTAGCAATTCACCATTGGCAAAATACTATTATTATAAATGGACAAGCTTTCAGTGGTCAAGTTTTAAACTCTAAACCCAGGTTGTCAAAACACTGGGAAGCTTTAATGGGATGCACATTCAACATCACTACACAAGAAGAAAGAAATAGATCCGGTCTTTGTTTTATATACAAAATGTAACTTTTACCATATTTATTTTAAAAATATTCCACTGGCATACAAAAATTGCATTTTCATAATAAATTCATATTCAATAGATTCGTACGTAATTGCGTTTTCATGGTAGGTTCATGCATAGTACATTTAATTATCAGACAGTGAGATGTGTAGTTTGGAATCGTAGATGTAATAATTTCTATATTAATGCATATTTTTTGCATTTTTTTCAACATTATGCTCCACTTTTTAAAATAAAGTTTTATCCCACCTATCTCTTTGCCAAAGGAAAGGCAATAGAGTTTTGGGGTCATACCCCCTACAATTTCTGATGTCAGGTGTTTCCAACTCCATTGGGACAGGGGGATCGGGAAACCTCTTTAAATAATTCTAATCCTCTTGACACAATTCTTCATGGCCAAAATATTCATCAGGGAAGATTGGCCAAACAGCTTTTATCCATGATCTATAGGTGCTGATATAAATTTCCGGAGCAATTTTTCAAAAGGAATCCTGCAGTGGCAGAAGGATTTCCTGGCAATATGCTAGCCAAGGTTTGAAGACTGGTGCCCAGTTCTGGCGTCTGACATCATTAAATCAAGGGAATTCCCTTTCCTTTTAAGGCCGGTGCCCCCCTTCCTGTTCCACTCCTTCCGTGACATACGGGGGTGTGCACTATCTGGGATGCAATGATTCCAGATCCCCCACACAGCGACGCGAGTTTATGCAGTGCCTAGAAAGGTCCCGCCCCCTGGTGATGCATCAGCTCCTGATTAGCCGCTTCCTCTCCAGAACCAGGGAGTGACAACAGTACATGGAGGGGTGATGGATAGGGGGGAGGGGAAAAGGGGAAAATGTGAGGGTGCTGTATTTTGTTGCTATAAACCTGCACCCCATATATTAACCCCATAGTTAAACCATATTGTATTTATATACCAAAAAAAGGATCCGTTTTCTAGGGAACTGTATACAAGATACTGTGATCATATGAGATGGGTATTAGATAGTAAAGGCAAATTTTATGATTTACAAAATTTTACATCAAAGCCTATAACTTAAAGATTTCAAGAAGAGAAAGAGGAGGGGAAGAATATCCCATACAGAGTTTGTTTATATATATATATATATATATATATATATATATATATATATATATATATATATATATATATTTTATGTATATATATATATATATACAGTGAAGGAAATAAGTATTTGATCCCTTGCTGATTTTGTAAGTTTGCCCACTGTCAAAGACATGAACAGTCTAGAATTTTTAGGCTAGGTTAATTTTACCAGTGAGAGATAGATTATATTAAAAAAAAACTGAAAATCACATAGTCAAAATTATATATATTTATTTGCATTGTGCACAGAGAAATAAGTATTTGATCCCCTACCAACCATTAAGAGTTCAGCCTCCTCCAGACCAGTTACACGCTCCAAATCAACTTGGTGCCTGCATTAAAGACAGCTGTCTTAAATGGTCACCTGTATAAAAGACTCCTGTCCACAGACTCAATTAATCAGTCTAACTCTAACCTCTACAACATGGGCAAGACCAAAGAGCTTTCTAAGGATGTCAGGGACAAGATCATAGACCTGCACAAGGCTGGAATGGGCTACAAAACCATAAGTAAGACGCTGGGTGAGAAGGAGACAACTGTTGGTGCAATAGTAAGAAAATGGAAGACATACAAAATGACTGTCAATCGACATCGATCTGGGGCTCCATGCAAAATCTCACCTGGTGGGGTATCCTTGATCCTGAGGAAGGTGAGAGCTCAGCTGAAAACTACACGGAGGGAACTTGTTAATGATCTCAAGGCAGCTGGGACCACAGTCACCAAGAAAACCATTGGTAACACATTACGCCATAATGGATTCAAATCCTGCAGTGCCCACTGTCAAGCATGGAGGTGGAAACATTATGTTTTGGGGGTGTTTCACTGCTAAGGGCACAGGACTACTTCACCGCATCAATGGGAGAATGGATGGAGCCATGTACTGTCAAATCCTGAGTGACAACCTCCTTCCCTCCACCAGGACATTAAAAATGGCTCGTGGCTGGGTCTTCCAGCACGACAATGACCCGAAACATACAGCCAAGGCAACAAAGGAGTGGCTCAAAAAGAAGCACATTAAGGTCATGGAGTGGCCTAGCCAGTCTCCAGACCTTAATCCCATTGAAAACTTATGGAGGGAGCTGAAGATCCGAGTTGCCAAGCATCAGCCTCGAAATCTTAATGATTTACAGATGATCTGCAAAGAGGAGTGGGCCAAAATTCCATCTAACATGTGTGCAAACCTCATCATCAACTACAAAAAACGTCTGACTGTTGTGCTTGCCAACAAGGGTTTTGCCACCAAGTATTAAGTCTTGTTTGCCAAAGGGATCAAATACTTATTTCTCTGTGCACAATGCAAATAAATATATATAATTTGGACTATGTGATTTTCAGTTTTTTTTTTTTAATATGATCTATCTCTCACTGGTAAAATTAACCTAGCCTAAAAATTCTAGACTGTTCATATCTTTGACAGTGGGCAAACTTACAAAATCAGCAAGGGATCAAATACTTATTTCCTTCACTGTATATATATAAAAGTAAGGAAGATGTACTCTTCAGAGGGAATGAATCATCGTATTCCAGATAGTGCACACGTGACGGGAGGAGTGCAAAAGGAAGGGGTGGGCACCGGCCTTAAAAGGAAAGGGAATTCCCTTGATTTAATGACCATTTATTGACGTCAGACGCCAGAACTGGGTGCCAGTCTTCAAACATGGGCTAGCATATTGCCAGGAAAACCTTCTGCCACTGCAGGATTCCTTTTAAAATTGCTCCGGATATTTTTATCAGCACCCATATATCATGGGTAAAAGCTGTTTGGCCAATCTCCCCTGATGAATCTTTTGGCCATGAAGAAATGCATCGGGAGTATTAGAATTATTTAAAGATGTTCCCCGATCCCCTTTTCCAAAAGGAGTTGGAAACACCTGACATCAGAATGGGTAGGGGGTTATTGACCCTAAAACTCTATCGCCTTTCCTTTGGCAAAGAGATAGGTGGGACAAAAGTCTATTTGAATAAGTGGAGCATAATATTAAAAAATATGCAAAAAATATGCATTCATATAGAAATTATTACCTCTATGATTCCAAACTACACATCTCACCATCTGATGATTAAATGTACTATGCATGAACCTACCATGAAAATGCAATTACGTACAAATCTATTGAATATGAATTTATTATGAAAATGCAATTTTTTTTATGCCAGTGGAATATTTTTAAAATGAATATAGTAAATGTTACATTTTATATACAAAAAGTCTGAATCTACTTCTTTCTTCTTACATAATACTATGGAGGACTGTTCAACAATAAGTTCAGGTGAGGGACTATAAATATCACCTTCATTTTCTTACATCACTACATACCTACAAATGCACAGTCACCTACAGTCCTATTCCAAATGTCCTAATACTCTTTTACATTATGAATAACATGGAAACATGATACCAAGATTACTCAGTTTGTGGCATTAATTTAAAATCTGTACAAGTAGAAGCTTTATCTCCTCATTAGTTACCCATGATTTTATGAGGTGAAATATCAATGAAAGAATCCCTCTTTTACACCACTGTCCCTATTGATAGCGCCACACAGAGCCCTGTAGATATTGCCACATACAGCCCTATAGAAAGCATTACACACAGACATACCTATAGATAGCGCCACACCCCTCCCTGTAGATAGCGCCACATACACCCCCTGTAGATAGTGCCACACAGATCCCCTGTAGAAAGCCCCATACCCCATCCCTGTTGGTAGCGCCACGCAGACCCCCTGTAGATAATGCCACACAGACCCCCTGTAGATAGCAACAGACAGACCCCCTGTAGATAGCGCCACACAGACCCCCTGTAGATAGCAACAAAACCCCTCCCTGTGGATAGCGTCACACCCCCTCTCTGTAGATGCTGTCACACACAGCCCCCCCATAGATAGTGCCACACAGCCCCCCTGTAGATAGTGGCACACAGCCCCCCTGTAGATAGCGCCATGCAGTCTCCTGTAGATAGCGCCACACAGCCCCCCTGTAGATAATGCCATACAGCCCCCTGGTCCATACTGCCACACAGCAATCACCTCTCCCCTTGTATATACTAACCACACAGCAATCCCAGCTCCCCTTGTATATACTGCCACAGAGCAATCCCCCCTCCCCTTGTATACACTGCCACACAGCAATCTCCCTCCCCTTGTATATACTGTTAAACAGCAATTCCCATCCCCTTGTATATACTGCCACTCACCAATCCCCCCTCCCCTTGTATATATTGTCACACAGCAATCCACCCTCCCCTTGTATAAACTGCCACACAGCAATCACCGCTCCCCTTGTATATACTGTCACACAGCAAACCCCCTCCCCTTGTATATACTGTCACACAGCAATCCCCCCTCCCCTTGTATATACTGCCACACAGAAATCCCCTTCCCCTTGTATATACTGTCTCACAGCAATACCCCTCCCCTTGTATTTACTGCCACACAGCAATCCCCCCTCCCCTTGTATATACTGCCACACAGCAATCCCCCTCCCCTTGTATATATTGCTAAATAGCAATCCCCCTCCCCTTGTATATACTGCCACACAGAAATCCCCCTCCCCTTGTATATACTGCCACACAGCAGTCCCCCTCCCCTTGTATATACTGCCACACAGCAATCCCCCCTCCCCTTGTATATTCTGTCACACAGCAATCACCCTCCCCTTGTATATACTGTCACACAGCAATCCCCCCTCCACTTGTATATACTGCCACACAGCAATCCCCCTCCTCTTGTATATACTGCCACACAGCAATCCCCCCTCTCCTTGTATATACTGCCACACAGCAATCCCCCCTCTCCTTGTATATACTGTCACAATCACAGGGTATGTGGACCCACTAGGCCGCTCCGCCGTAGCGACGAGGCAGCTGGCCAAGTCACAGTCTATGCAAGAGTCTACAACAGGTTGTAGCCCAAGGGTACCTGAAATAGTCCAGACAGTGGCCGAGGCTTCAGCACGGATCGAGGTGGGTGCAGCAGGTTGCGCCAGACGTGGAGGATAACACTGGATGTGGTAGATGACACTTGAGGTGACGGATGACACTGGACGTGGCATATGACACTGGACGTGGCAGATGACACTGATGGAGTAAAACACGACTCCAATACTAACAGGCTCAGGAACAAGGACAAAGCACGGGATACGGGATACAGGTAGCAGGTAACAACAGGAACAGGATAACACTAAGAGACCATTTGCAAGACTTGCATGAGATAAACTAACAACGCTCAGGCAATTAGCAAAGGGGCAGGGCCCATCTTATAGTCCAGGAAATCATGGGCAGTTGATGATGATGATTTCCCATGTGGGCATGCTGGCGCACACACCTTATGGGAGACAGCGGACCGGAGCGGAAGTGAGCGCTGGCATCTCCTGGGAAGGACATGTGAGCCAGCGCTCACAGATCCATGGCCGCGGCCGCCGGAGGGTGAGTATACGTAACTCACGACCAAATAACATTTTTCATGGTCGGAATTTACCTCATTCAGCCGCAACACAGAGCGGCTGAACGGGGTTTAGGGGGCCCCGTTCTGGAGATAGGTGGGACCCGCATCTATCTGACATTTATGACATATCCTGTGGATGTGTCCTAAATATCTCTCGTTGGAAAACCCCTTTAAGATCTCTGCTTGTTGTTATTCAGTTGGAACATTCATTGTTTATTTCCAGTAGATAAAATTCTGTCCATGGTCATGTGATGGATACATAGGTGCTGGGATCATTAGAAGACACAGCTCTGATATACATACTGTAACTGTAACGAGCCGTGCTCCTGTGTGTCCATCACATGACCATGGGCGTTATTTAATCCACTGGAAGTAAACAATGAATAACAAGATAGAGATCTTGAAAACCTTGAGAAATTAATGCAGAAATATAACATTAATTTCCTGAAACCGAAAAATCCCTTTAAGATAATCTTCTGCGTTGCTCAGAGAATGCACAGTTTTACTGGGGTTTTGTAAATAATATAAACCTAATCTACACTAATCCTTAACTAATTACAGTACAATTATATCATTCACCATTCCTTGCATTCATTCATCCTCCGAGTATAATATGGCACCCATAGAAGTATGCGTTTTCTTTTACACACACTTTTTGTGGAGTGCTATTTCAGGTTTGAAAAAAATGAAACGCCATTAATTTCAGGTGTTTCTCAGAAGCATTTTTGTGTGGTGTTTTTTGTAGTCACACATTTATGACATTTTACGTTCAAAAAACGCCAAACCTATCACTAGCTGTGATTTAAAATAAATGCCAGTGCCCCAAAAATTGACAGATAAAACGAAAAAATAAATAAATAAATGGCATACATAAAAAGCACTGTTCGTAGTGTATTTAATAATTCTCTATTGTCGTTAAGCTCGTTTCTAGCTACAGCGTTTTTTTTACTAAAAAAAAAAACGCCAGGAAAAACGCCACAATAAAATTGCAGTTTTCCTAAAAACTTTGTGGGTGAACATACAACCTTGGTGGGCAGCAAAAAAAAACTTGAAATCCTATAAAAAGACTGCATTTGCCAATAAACATTAATGGTCCGGGCAACGCTCCAAAGCCCGCACAGTAATAGTACAGCATAGTCCTGGAAGTACCAGCTCCTAGAGCCAAATTAAGGGCCACATGGGCCGGTATCTGAATATTATAAAGGGCCTATTGTGAGCAGCACCGTAGTGCCGTGGGGCAGAGTGGGGGTACTGGAACAAAGCTCAATATGTTATTTTTAAATAGTATTCTCATAGTACCCCCTAAAATAGTGACACACATATAGATGGCTCAAAATTAGTGGTGTACATAAAGTGTACAATGCCACATATATTAAGTGCTCCTGAACCTCATCTGTCCCGATTCCCATGACGCATGATGGTGTAATCACACTGGCTTGCATGTAAAAAAAGGGCTGTCACCACGGACTGGTGGGTCAGGGAACCCAGGGTTTTCTTGTACTTGCTGCTGGAACTTCTTTTAATGAATTATATTTGCATTCTGAGGACACATATACAATTGAATCTAAGCACGTTGGGGCCCAACTCTGCGTTTCTGCGATTGAGCTGCTATTTTAACGACCCGTTTGGCAGAGCTGGTTGGCTGA
This sequence comes from Rhinoderma darwinii, assembly GCF_050947455.1. Taxonomy (NCBI): domain Eukaryota; kingdom Metazoa; phylum Chordata; class Amphibia; order Anura; family Rhinodermatidae; genus Rhinoderma; species Rhinoderma darwinii. Next base: position 368,411,456 of record NC_134688.1, read on the forward strand.
ATCTTACTCCTGCGCAAAGGAGCGTAATTCGAAAGTGCTTATACCACACACGATCAGCTTCATGACTAGAAAATGCAGAATGGGGCCGTGTAAGGCATTGAATCCCAGACTAGACCCTTAACCCTTTCAAGACCGAGCTCATTTTGACCTTCATGACCAGCCCCATTTTCTCAAATCTGACATGTGTCAATTTATGTGGTAATAACTCTGGAATGCTTTTGCCTATCCAAGCGATTCTGAGATTGTTTTCTCGTGACATATTGTACTTTATGATAGTGGAAAAATTTGATCAATAAATTCATTGCTTACTTGTGAAAAACACCAAAATTTAGAGAAAATTTGCAAAAATTATGATTTTTCTCATTTTAAATGTATCTGCTTGTAAAACAGATAGTAATACCACACAAAATAGTTACTATTTTACATATTCCATATGTCTACTTTATATTTGCATTGTTTTTTGAACATTATTTTATTTTTCTAGGACGTTACAAGGCTTAGAACTTTAGCAGCAATTTCTCACATTTTCAAGAAAATTTCAAAAGGCTATTTTTACAGGGGCCAGTTCAGTTCTGAAGTGGCTTTGAGGGCCTTATGTACCCCATATTAAAAATTGCACCCCTCAAAGTATTCAAAACCGCATTCAGAAAGTTTCTTAACCCTTTAGGCGCTTCACAGGAATTAAAGCAATGTACAGGTGAAATTTACAAATTTTATTTTTTTTGCTGAAATTCATTTGTAATACATTTTTTTCTGTAACACAGAAGGTTTTACCCGAGAAACGCAACTCAATATTTATTTCCCAGATTCTGCAGTTTTTAGAAATATCCCACAAGTGGCCCTAGTGCACTAATTTACTGAAACACCGGCCTCAGAAGCAAAGGAGCACCTAGTGGATTTTGGGGCCTCCTTTTTTTAGAATATATTTTAGGCACCATGTCAGGTTTGAAGAGGTCTTGTGGTGCCAAAACAGTGGAAATCCCACAAAAGTGAGACGGTTTTGGAAACTACAGACCTCAAGGAATTTGTCTAGGGGTATAGTTAGCATCTTGACCCCACAGGTCTTTTGCTATATTTATTGGAGTATGTCTGTGAAAGTGAAAATCTACTTTTTTTCTGAAAAAAATATTTAAAAAAATAATATTTGCAAGGAATAAAGATTAAAAAGCACCCCAAAACTTGTAGAGCTACTTCTCCCAATTACGCCAATACCCCATATGTGGTACTAAACTGCTGTTTGGACCCACGGCAGAGCTCAGAAGGGAAGGAGCTCCATTTGGATTTTGAAGCACAGATTTTGCTGGATGGTTTTTCAGTGCCATGTCGCGTTTGCAACGCCTTGGAGTCAGCAAAACAGTGGAATCCCCCCAAAACTGACCCCATTTTGAAGACTGCACCCCTCAAGGAATTTTTCTAGGGGTATAGTTAGCATTTTGACTCCACAGTTTTTTTGCTGAATTTAGTGGAATTAGGCCGTGAAAATGAAAATCTACTTTTTTCTGAAAAAACATAGAAATGTTTAATTTTTACAATGAATAAAGTAGAAAAATCACCCCAAAATTTGTAAAGCAATTTGTCCTGATTTCAGCAATACACCATATGTAGTAATAAACGGCTGTTTGGACCCACGGCAGGACTCAGAAGGGAAGGAACAATATTTGGCTTTTGGAGCTCAAATTTAGCTGGAATGGTTTTCGGGTGTCATGTCGCATATGCAAAGCCCCTGAGGTACCAAAACAGTGGAAACCTCCCAAAAGTCCCTTTAGGGGACTGGAACGAGCGATCATTAGGTCGCTGGTACAATACACTGCAATACTAATGTATTGCAGTATAATGTCATTTTACAGGCTCCTGTAACAGCGCGATCGCTGTTCCTGTCCGTTAGTCCCGGGTGTCAGCTATAATACACAGCTGACACCTGCAGAATATGGAGCGGGCGCAGCGCGTGAGCCCACTCCATATATAACCCCTCGCACCACGACATGCTATTAAGTCGTGGTGCGCGAAGGCGTTAATGCGCAGCGGATGGTGCAAATTGAAAATTAAAATTTTCCACTGATATGCCATTTTAATGCACAATACGTTGTGCCCAGTTTGTGCCACTGAATACAAATACCTCATACAATGCTGAGCGGGTTCTCCTGGATATAAAATATCATATATGTGGACGTAAGCTGGTGCTTGGGCACAATGTGGGGCTCAGAAGGGAGGGAGCGCCATTTGGCTTTTGGAGCGCAGATTTTGCTTGGTAACTGTTCTGTTTGGGGTTTTGCTGGTATTTCAATTTATAATGTGGGGGTATGTGTAAACTGGGCAGAGTACATCAGGGCATAATAAGAGGGTATAATAATGGGGTACATAAATAATAATCCGCAGATATGTGGCCGGTGTCGCACTGATAAATGGTCGCCCGATCTCATCTGCTTTTGGAACACTCTGCACATATTCTGAGAGCCAGAACTGTTTTATTTTTTTCTCCAACGGAGCCGTGCGAGGACTTATTTGTTGCGGGACAATCTGTACTTTTCATTGGTACCATTTTAGGGTACATGTGATTTTTTTTTATCACTTTTTATTAGATTTTTTTGGCAAGCAAAGTGACAAAGAAACATAAATTCTGACAATGTTTTTTGTATTTTTCTTTTACAGTGTTCACCGTGCGGTATAAATTACATTTTACTTTATTCTGCGGGTCGGTACGATTACGGCGATACCATATGTATATAGGTTTTTTATGTTTTATGGCGATTGCACAATAAAATCACTTTTCTATAAAATTATTTATTTTTTGTCACCATATTCTGAGAGCCATAATTTTTTATTTTTCCGTCAAAAAAGCGGTGTACGGGCTTGTTTTTTCGAGACGGGTTGTAGTTTTTATTGGTATTATTTTGGGGTACATGCGACTTTTTGATCACTTTTTATTCTATATTTTGGGAGGGTTGATGACCAAAAACTAGTGATTCTGACATTGTTTTTTAATTATTTATTTTGCGGTGTTCACCGTGCGGGAAAAATAATATTATAGTTTTATAGTTTGGGTCATTATGAACGCGGTGATACCAAATATGTGTACTTTTTTTAACATTTTCATATTTTTCCTATAATAAAAGACTTATTATAGGAAAAAAAGCATTTTTTGTTTTTGTAACTTTTATAACTTGTTTTTACACTTTTATAAAACATTTTTATTACTTTATTTTTTACTTGAAGACTGGCAGCACTGATCGCTGCTATAATACATTACACTACCTACTAGGTAGTGTAACGTATTATAAACTGTCAGTGTGACGCTGAGAGTCACACTGACAGGAAGCTTATGAGGACCGGCCTCCGGCTGGTTCTCATAGGCTGTCGTGCATGGCAGACCCGGGGGCTGTTGTATGGCCCCCTGTTCTGCCTTATAACCGACTGCAGCACCCGCAATCGGTCCCCGGGAAAGTTTCTTGTAGCAACAAACTTTCCAGTTTGTTATAGCAACAAACTTTCCAGTTCGTTGCTACAACACACTTTCCCTGCGATCACATGACCGGGACCTGAACTAATCAGGTCCCGATCATATCTCCGGGACCAGAGGCAGGTGATAACAGCGCGATCCGGGTGTCAGCGCTACTCTGAGACACCCGGACCGTGCTTTTAACACCCACCGTGAATTCACGTCAGCACTGCACAGAGCCCAGCAAGTGCCGACGTGAATATACAGTGGGCGGTCGGGAAGCGGTTAAATGACACCAAACTCCCTAAACTAAATCAGACCATAAACCTCTAAATTAAAGGGCTTGTCCCAATATTAACATTTAACACTCATTCACAGGATAGGTGATACATGTCTGATCGCTGGGGGCCTCACTGTTGGGACCCCCACAGATCACTAGAACAGGGTTCCTTTCCTCTTTACTGCATGAAGCACTGAATAAAGCGGCAGCGCGCATGCTTAACGCTCTAATTAAGCTCTTCCTCCTGTGGAGGTTGCAGTGATTGGTGGGTCCCCAGCCATCAGACATTTATCACTTCCTTTGGAAAGATAATAAATGTCAATCTTGCGACTTTAATTTTATTTAAAACTATTTGATGCCAAATAAAGTATTATGAGGTGACAACATTTTCTTTAACAGCATACTGTCTTGCAATATAAAATACTGTCGCCACATAAGAACATACCAGTATTTTAATTGGTATATAATAGGTGTGAGACCCTGTTACATATTTTTAATCGGGGCCCAGGAGTCACGTTTCTGTCTAGAACAAGCTGTTTCAAATACTATCTGGAACAAGTATCCATACAAAGCTGTAAACTTCTTAGGAGGTTAAAAGCAGAGCCAAGACATGGGGTAGGCAGAGTAGGCAGCTGCGTAGGATGCTATTAGGGGAGGGGGGCGCAAAGGCCTTTAAATGTCTGCTAACAGCCATATTGATAATGAGTCTGAGCAGCTGATAATGCTGCGTGCCACAACCGTACATACATATACTATATATATATATATATATATATATATATGTGTATATATATATATATATATATATATATACCATTCAACAGCTGCCACTATTCAGCACATTCTGAAAACCCTGCCTTTTGGCACCAAGAGGGCTTGTCCCACCCCTGTTTCTAAGGCACTATATATATTTATTTATTTTCATTATGACCACTGGCTAGATGGATTAATAAGACAATCTGCTTTGTCAGAATAGGGTAAAAACATCTGCTTGTACATTTATTAGTTTAATCTGCACTAGGAGTATATTTATGAAGGGAGTTAGACCGAAGACAAGACTGGGAGTTATGTATGATTAATGTGCAGGTACAGCATATGCTAATACCAGAGAGTCAACATACTAAACCTACAAAAATGGTCTGGACATACTCCAGGTGAAAATAAGGATAATACCTGAAATTATGTTGTTAATTAAATTATGTACAAGTCTTTAACACACATTTTTTTTAGTTATATATCTCTAACTATTATGTAGTAATATTTATTCATCTTTTTTCTTTATGTCTGTAGTGTATAGTGTTAGATTTTGTAGGTAAAGTTCTTAAAGGAAAAACTGATACTGATACTGTACACTGTCTATTTTGAGGGAGATTTATCAATATTGTTGTAAAATGCATATTTTCATGAGATGACAAAAATGGTACGAATTGTGCAAAATGTATCAAAATTACACATGTGGAATGACAAATTTGGCCCAATTTTCTAGATATGTAAGACAATTTGCTCTTATTTATGCCATGTCAGAACTGGCATATTTTACACCAATATATTACGATAGAAAATGGTTCAGGCTGTTAAATTTCTTTGCTAAAAAAAAAAAGTAGAGCTTGCAGAAAACAACAATACATTATCTCAGGTCAAAACAAATGAATAAATATCAGTTTAATCCTCTGCAGCTATAGCCTGTATAGAAGGTGCGACAATGTTTCTAATCATAGCCCATATAGAGTGAATGTAATGCATCAATAAGCCAGGATTGTCAATATAGATGCAAAGTCTCCTCTGCTGATACACAGGTCCCAGGATTTATTTCTCCTTTCTTTGCATAATGGTTTATATTCCAGCAAAAACAGTATTCCTGCATTAATAAAAAATGGGAGAAAATAGTGCAAAAAAAAATCAAAGTGAAAATTTTATTTCGTAAACTAGCAAAACAGCAAAATAAATAACACATGTTCTAATCATTGCTTACGCAAGTGAAGTCACAACTGACTATTATGAAGATCCCACTGGTTTCATGGATAGGCAGAAAGAATATCCTTATTACCTTTAGACCACGTTCACACGTGGCAGAACTTTTCCACTGCAAATGTTGATGCAGATTCGGGGCAATTATGCAACGAATCTGCAGCAACTTTTGCATATTTGACAGGTAATTCAGACGTTGCAGATATCACAGCGGACTTGCCACAGATTTCAGTTTTTGCAGTGCAAAGGCTGAAATCTGCAGTGAAATTCTGCTGCTTCTCCGCAACATAATATGCATGCTGCGGAGGGGAAATTCTGCACGGCAGCCTAATTTCCACACAGTTATTTTCCGCAACGTTGGAACTACGTTTCCTAAAAATGTATAGAAACAAATGTAAAAAACGTCTGCTGCAGAATTCCACTGTGGACTGTCCGCAGCGGAATTCAACAGCAATTCTGCCACAACTGAATGTGACTTTATTCTCCCAAAGTTTTCATACCTCATGAGAGTTTTACCTACCCACCTTACTTACAGCCGCTAAACTTCTTATCCCTTTGAAACGGCTCCAGAAGGAAACCCCCACTAAACAGATGTGGTTTGCCAAATTAGATCGGACACATAGATTGGAGGAAAAAAACTCGGTACATTTTGTTTTGTAAATCTCACCAGTGAATCATATTTTCCAGGAGTGTTCCTTTAACCCCTTAAGGGCATGGCCAGACATGGCGTAATTGTTCTGGAATTCCGCTGCGGCCAGTCCGCTGCGGAAATCCGCACCGGACATTTTCTCCATTGGTTTCCACACCTTTTTAGTTAGGTTCCTGCACACGTGTCGGAAAACTCCGCGGCGGACCATAGGCTGCAGTGCGGAATTTGTTGTCCGCAGCATACACTGGCTGTTGCGGACGTGTAGCAGACTTGTTGCGGACTCATTGCGGAACTTCTCCATTGACTTCAATGGAGATTCAAAATTACGCAATGAAATCCGCAGATGTTATGTGTGTTGTGTTGCGAATTGGTTTTAAGAAAATGATATTTCTTCATTCTGGCTGGACCTATGTATTTCTAGATCTATAGCCAGACTGAGATGAAATGTTTTAAAAGATAGCAGGAAGTACTCTTCACCTGAATACCCAACGGCTAATCCACATCAATTTACTGCACATTTTAGGCAAAGCCGCAACAGAATCTGCAACGCAGATTATGTGCGGCATTAATGCGGACAGTGTCAGCAGAAATACGCCACGTCTGGCCATGCCCTTAGGACCCAGCCTGTTTTGGCCTTCGGGAAACAGCTGATTTTTTTCAAATCTGACATGTGTTACTTTATGTGGTAATAACTTCAGAATGATTTTACCTATCCAAGGGAGTCTGAGATTGTTTTCTCGTGACATGTTGTACTTTTTGTTAGTGGAAAAATTTGGTCGATAAATTTGGTATTTATTTCTGAAAAACACCAAAATGTAGAGCAAATTTTCATTTTTCTAAATTTAAACGTATCTGCTTGTAAAACAGATAGTAATACGACTCAAAATATTAACTACTTAACTTTTCCAATATGTCTACTATATATTTGCATCGTTGTTTGAACGTCCTTTTATTTTTTTGGGACGTTACAAAACTTCAAAAGGCTATTTTTACAGGGGGCAGTTCAGTCCTGAAGTGGCTTTGAGGGCCTTACATATTGGAAAGTCCCCATAAATCACCCCATTTTGAAAACTGCACCCCTCAGGGTATTAGAATCAGCATTCACACAGTGTTTTAACATTTTAGGTGTTTCACAGGAATTAAAGCAAAGTAGAGGTGAAATGTACAAATTTTATTTTTTTTGCCGAAATTAATTTCTAATAAAAAAAAAATTGTACCACAGAAGGTTTTACCCGAGAAATGCAACTCAATATTTTATTGCCCAGATTCTGCAGTTTTTAGAAATATCCCACATGTGGCCCTAGTGTGCTAATGGACTGAAACACAGGCCTCAGAAGCAAAGGAACACCTAGAGGATTTTGGGCCCCCTTTTCATTAGAATATATTTTAGGCACCCTGTCAGGTTTGAAGAGGTGTTGTGGTGCCAAAACAGTGGAAACACCCCAAATGTTACCCCATTTTGGAAACCACAGCTCTCAAGGAATTTAGCCAGGGATATAGTTAGCATTTTGACCACACAGTTTTTTTTGCAAAATATATTGGAATTAGTCTGTAAAAAATGTAAATCTTTTTTTCTGAAAAAACATAGAAATTTTTAATATTTACAAGGATTAACGAAGAAAATTAACCCCAAAATGTGTAAAACAATGTCTCCCGATTAAGACAATACCCCATATGTGGTAATAAACTGCTGTTTGGACACACAGCAGGGCTCAGAAGGGAAGGAGCGCCATTTGGATTTTGGATTTCTGATTTTGCTGGAATGGTTTTTAGTGCCATGTCGCATTTGCAACGCCCTGGAGTGACCAAAACAGTGGAAACACCCCAAGACTTACACCATTTTGGAAACTACACCTCTCAATGAATTTATCTAGGGGTATAGTTAGCATTTTGACATCACAGGTTTTTTGCTAAATATATTGGAATTAGTCTGTGAAAATTAAAATCTACTTTTTTTTCTGAAAAAACAGAGACATTTTTAAATTTTACAAGGAATAAAGGAAAAAAAAGAACCACAACTTTTGTAAAGCAATTTCTCCTGATTACGGCAATACCGCATCTGTAGTAATAAACTGCTGATTAGACCCATGGCAGCGCTCAGAAGGGAAGGAGCGCCATTTGGATTTTGGAGCACAGATTTTGCTGGAATGGTTTTCGGTGCCATGTCGCATTTGCAATGCACTGGAGGGACCAAAACCGTGGAAATCCCCCAAAAGTTACCCCATTTTGGAAAAACCCCCAAGGAATTTTTCTAGGCGTATAGTGGGCATTTATTAGAATTAGGTTGCGAAACTGAATATCAACATTTTTTCCACTAAAATGTTGAATTTTATCATTTTCACAAGGGATAAAGGAGAAAAAAAAACAACCATTTTTTTTTTATAAAGCATGGAAATACCCCACATGTGGTCATAAGTTTTTTCATTAGAAATCAATTAACTTTTTCAGGACTGATCCATATTTTGCTTACTTATTTTAGTTTTTCACTCCACGCCTTCCAAGAGCCATAACTTTTCTATTTTTCTGTCAATAGAGCGGTGTGAGGAGTTATTTTTTGCGGGAGGAGATGTAGCTTCTATTGACCCTATTTAAATTACCATAAAATGTACTGGGAGGCTGAAGAAAAAATATTTGCGGGCTGAAATTGGAAAAAAATCTGATTCCATTTTTTGGGGGTTTAGTTTTTACAACCTTCGCTGTGCTGTAAAAACGAAAACTTTACTTTATTCTGCTTCTCAATACAATTACGGTGATACCGAATCGGTTTTTTTAAATATATTTACTACTTTTACAAAGAAAATTTGTAAAAATAAAAATGGTTTTGTTTTACCACATTCTGAGAGCCGTAACTTTTTTATTTTTCAGTTAAATGTGCGGTGGGAGGTCTTATTTTTTGCGGGACGAGCTGTCATTTTTATTGCTACCATTTTTTGGTACATAAGAAGTGATTAAAAAGTTGTATTCCATTTTTTTTTTAGAGCTAAGGTGACAAAAAAAACAGCAATTTTGGAGGATTAAATTATTTAATGTTTTTACGGTGTTCACCGTGCAAATTAAATAATGGCATATTGTAATAGTTCTGACTTTTACGGACATAGCGATACCAATTTTGTTCATTTTTTACATTAGTTTATAAGAAAAATGGGAAAAGGCTTTTTTTTTAAACTTTCAAAAAAAAAAAAAAGTTCTCACTACTAATAACTTTAATTCTTCGACAAATTGTATTAGTCCCCCTTAGGGGACTTGATCCAACGATCATTGGATCACTGGAACAATACACTGCAATACTAATGTATTGCAGTATATTGTTATTTTTACAGGCTTCTGTAACAGAGCAATCGCTGTACCTGTCCGTTAGTCCCGAGTGTCATCTGTAATACACAGCTGACACCCATAGCGTATGGAGCGGGCTCAGCACGTGAGCCGGCTACATACATCAACCCCCAGCACCATGACGTGCATTTAAGTCATAGTGCGCAAAGGAGTTAATGCACAGTGAATGGTTCAAAGTGAAAATGTCAATTTTCCACTGATATGCCATTTTAGTGCATAATATGTTGTGCCCAGTTTGTGCCACTGAAGGCAAATACCTTATAAAATGTTAAGGGTTCTTCCGGGTATGGCGATGCCATATATGTGGGCGCAAACTGCTGTTTGGATACCCTGCAGGGCTCAGAAAGGAGGGAGCGCCATTTTGCTTTTGGAGCGCAGATTTTGCTTGGCAGTTGTTCTGTTTGGGGTTTTGCTGGTATTTCAGTTTATAATGTGGGGGTATGTGTAATCTGTGCGGAGTACATCAGGGCATAATAAGAGGGTATAATAATGGGGTAAATAAATAATTCATAGATGTGTGGCCGGTGTCGCACTGATAAATGGCATCCGATCTTATCCGCTTTTGGAATACTCTGCACATTTTGCATCGCCATTTTCTGAAAGCCAGAACTTTTTTATTTTTTCACCACTGAAGCCGTGTGAGGGCTTATTTGTTGCGGGACAATTTGGAGTTTTCATTGGTACCATTGTGGGGTACGTGCAATTTTTTTATCACTTTTTATTAAATCTTTTTGCAATCCTGACCAAAAACCAGGAATTCTGACAATGTTTTTTAATTTATTTTTTTGCGGCGTTCACAGTGCGCTATAAATGCCAATTTTACTTTATTCTACGGGTAGGTACGATTATGGCGATACTATATGTATGTAGGTTTTTTCATGTTTTGCAGCGTTTGCACAATAAAATCACTTATTTATTAAAAAAAATATTTTCTGTGTCACCATATTCTGAGAGCCATAACTTTTTTATTTTTCAGTCAAAAAAGCTGTGTAAGGGCTTGTTTTTTGCAGGACAGATTGTAGTTTTTATTGGTACTATTTTTGGGTACATGCAAATTTTTGATCACTTTTAATGCTTTATTTTGGGAGGGGTGGTGATAAAAAAATAAAGATTCTGGCATAGCTTTTTATTGTTTTTTTTGGGGTGTTAATCGTGCGGGAAAAATAACATTATAGTTTTATAGTTTGGGTCGTTAGAAACGCAGTGATACCAAATATGTGTACATTTTTAACGTGCTAATTTTTTTCCTATAATAAAAGTCTTAAAGGAACAGTGTCATCACAAATTATTTTTTTATATGTTAAAGATGTTAGTGCTTTATTAGAAACGTTTATATTCATTTGTGTGTTTGTGTTTTACTTTTTCTTATTTTTACACTTTTTCTTCCCTATGGGGGCTGCCATTTTTTGTTCCATTTGTGTGTGTGTCGATTAACGACACATACAGACATGGAATACGGCAGCCACAGTCCCATAGGGACTGCGAACGGCTCCCGTCCCATTGACTGCAGTGTACGGCGTCTGTGTGGGAACTGCGCATGCGCCGCTCCCACACAGTCCTATTCGAAATTGGCGCCGTCCGGCGCCATTTTCCTGTGGACCGGAAGTCGCGGCCGGACAGTAATATTACTACTTCCGGTCGCGGCTTCCGGATTTGTGCACTTGCACCAGCGGCAGCAAACGGAGCGGACGGGCCGGAGGGAGCCGCGGCGGCAGGAGCAGGTAAGAGATTTCAATGTATGTTCGTGTTTGTGTGTGTTTACTACTGTATGTAAACCTACTACACTGTGGGTTAGCTCAAAAAATGGCGACACACAGTGTAGGAGGTTACACCGTTCACACCCCTCGTTTATCCCGGCACTAGCCAGGATAAAGGAGGGGGGGATGCTGAGAGCTCACTAGAGCGAGGGCTTTTAACCCAATGTTGCAATGCTGCAATTTTGGGAACAGCTCCATCTAGTGACCAAAAATGGGTAGTATTATAAATTAGAAATAATTTATAATATTTCCTGACTCGTGCAAAAAAAAAAAAAAAAATTTGAACAATGTTTAATCACCCACACACTAAATGTTTAATTTTTAAAAAAAAAAACATGTTTTTCTGGCAACACATTCCCTTTAATATAGGAGAAAAAAAGCATTTTTTGTTTATGTAACTTATAACTTTTTTAAAACATTTTTATTACCTTTTTTTAACTTTTTTTTACATGTCCCAGTAGGTGACATTTAGACTTGCAACTCAGATCGCTGCTAGAGTACATTACTTTACCTATGTAGTGTAATGTATTCTAACTGTCATCGTGACATGACAGTCACACTGACAGGAAGCCTTGGAGGACTAGCCTCCGGCTGCGCCTCCGGCTGTGCCTCCAAGGCTTCTGTCCATGGTAACCCGGAGGCCATTGTCTGGCCTCCGATTGCCACAACAAGCATCGATAGCCAATATGCTTCAAACCCCTTAAATTCGGCAATCACAATTGGCCGCAGCATTTAAGGGGTTAATTGCCGAAAGCAGCGGCGATGGTCCGCTGACCGGCAAGACTGTTGTGTCAGCTGTCTGGGACAGCTGACAGCGCGGTCTTGTCACTCTGTGTATACACAGAGTGACAGTTTGAATTAGTGACGAAAATGAACGTCCTGGTGCGGGAACTAATATCGGGAAATGGTTAAAATCAGATATTTTCTCACCAAGTAAAGATATGTTAAAGATGGCCATATTCCACACATATACCACAGTCCTTGGAAAAATTAGATCCGATCCCGTCCTTGACACTAAATATACGCAACATTCTAGGGACCAAAATTCAGCCATGTGCACAGAGCCTAACGCTTCTGAAATGATCTATTTATTTTCAGGCAGTCATCTCTTCTTGGTGAATTTGGCTCTACATTGTTAGGGTACCGACACATAGGACGGATACACTGTGTAAAAGTACACAGCATATCCTTCCTGGAAGCTGCAGGGAATTGCGCCTGAAAAAAACGCACCAGATGGAGGTGCAGTTTTGTGGACAGTATGTCTGCTACGGAAATCCTGCAGAAATAATTTAATTAAAAGTTTGTACTTACCCCGGCCATAGTCATGGCGACGCATCCCTCTCTTCTGAGAGTAGCCCGGCCTGCTGAGATGACGCTGTAGTCCATGTGACCACTGCAGCCTTTGATTGACTGCAGCAGTCACATGGGATGAAACATCATCCCAGGAGACCGGGCTGCGCTCAGAATAGAAGATCAAATCACTAGGACAACGGCCAGAGGTAAGTATAAACTCTTTTTTATTCATTTTAACTAAAAAAAAGCTTTTGGGAAAACCTGCAACAGAAAAGCAGTGATTCCGCAGCATAAATTGACATGTGTCAGATTAAAACAACCACACAGCAGGTCAATTTGTGGAAGTTTTTTTTGGCTAATTAATAATAATACTGTAATACGCTGCTGATTTTCGGCAATGTAATCCATTGCGGCAATTCTGAAACATTTACACTACGTGGAAACCCAGCCATAGAGTGCAAACATGATGAATCTGGTAAGGACTAAAACAAATGCCAGGTCAGACATATATTGCTTTTTTATTGACTTCTTGTTAAATTGACCCTAGTGTGTTTTAGATAGGGAAATTAAATTGTGAGCTCCTTTGGGGACAGAGACCAACGTGAATAATAACAAAATATCTGTACAGCGCTGCAGAATATGTTGGCACCATATAAGCAACAGGATATAAATAAATTAAAATGTCCAGATAGTTAGCAGTGTCGTAGCTAGACATTCTCAATGAGCGCTGTTGTAAAGGATCTGCCAGGCACTACGTCTGTGGATACTCCCAGGATTAATCAATCGACACCTGAGGCCAGACCTCTTAGACTGACACCGGCTCCCACCAATCAGGGTGGCAGGCTCAGGAGTGGGAGAGCCTATCGCGACCTGGTCAGTCGGAGTTAGCTCCGCCCCCTGTCCATTTATACCTGCCGTTTTCTCTTCCTCATTGCTTGTGATTCTTCCTGGTTTCCTGGCCCCACTGCTGCCTTGCTCCAGCCTGCTTCTGCCGTGCTTCAGCCTTGCTTCAGTTCCCGCTTATCCTGCTTCGCTCTGCCCCCGGCTTGCTTCCTGCTCCGTGCTCTGCATTTGTATACTTAATTACATCCTGATCCTGACTGCTCGTTCACCTCCGTTCCCTCACGGTGTTCCGTGGGCTACTGCCCCTTCCCTTGCTTGTTCCCTGTTTGTATTCCCTTGCACTTAGTCAGCGTAGGGACCGCCGCCAAGTTGTACCCCGTCGCCTAGGGCGGGTCGTTGCCAGTAGGCAGGGACAGGGCGGTGGGTAGATTAGGGCTCACTTGTTCCCTTCACCTTCTTCCGCCATTACATAATCACAAGCCTATACCTAGTCTACCTTTTCTCCTACGCTGACGCTATCATGGACCCCCTTGAGACCCTGACCCAGCAGATGCAGGGCCTCTCCCTACAGGTCCAGGCCCTGGCTCAGAGGGTCAACCAGTCTGACGCTGCCATAGTAGTACCCCTCACCTCACCTTTAGAACCTGACCTCAAGTTACCTGACCGGTTCTCAGGGGACCGTAAGACTTTTCTCTCCTTCCAGGAGAGTTGCAGACTTTACTTCCGTCTAAAACCTCACTCCTCAGGTTCCGAGAACCAGCGGGTGGGAATCATTATATCCCGACTCCAGGAAGGGCCCCAAGAGTGGGCCTTCTCCTTGGCTCCTGACGCCCCTGAACTTTCCTCCGTTGATCGTTTTTTCTCTGCCCTCGGACTCATTTACGACGAGACTGACAGGACTGCCTTAGTCAGCTGGTGACCTTACGTCAGGGTAGGAGACCTGTTGAGGAATACTGTTCTGATTTTAGAAAGTGGTGCGTAGCTTCTCGGTGGAACGACCCGGCCCAAAGGTGCCAGTTTAGGTTAGGATTATCTGACGCCCTGTAGGATCTGCTTGTTAGCTACCCCTCTTCTGACTCTCTAGACCAGGTTATGGCCCTAGCAGTACGACTTGACCGACGTCTCAGGGAACGTCAGCTTGAACGTTTCAGTGTTTTCCCCTCTGACTTCCCTGCGATCCCCCCCGAGGTCCCGTCTCCTCGCTCTTCCACGGAAGACTCGGAGGTACCTATTCAACTCGGGGCCTCCATGTCCCCTCGACAACGTAGAGAGTTCCGCAGGAAGAATGGTCTCTGCTTCTATTGTGGGGATGACAAGCATCAACTGAACACCTGTCCCAGGTGCAAGAACAAGCAGCCGGAAAACTTCCGCGCCTAAGTGATCATCGGGGAGGTCACTTGGGCGCACAGGTATTTCCCGTTAATATGAAACACAATAAAATGTTGCTTCCCTTTCAGGTCTCGTTTGCTGGCCGGTCTGCCACTGGCAGTGCCTTCGTGGATTCTGGCTCATCTGCTAATATCATGTCTGTGGAATCTGCTATGTCTCTAAAGATGCCTTTTATTGATTTGCCTTATCCTGTCCCGGTAGTGGGTATCGACTCCACTCCTCTTGCTAATGGTTATTTTACTCAGCATACTCCTGTTTTTGAACTCCTTGTTGGCTCCATGCATTTGGAGCAGTGCTCTGTACTGGTGATGCAGGGATTATCGTCCGATCTGGTATTAGGTCTTCCCTGGTGGCAGCTGCATAATCCCACGTTTGATTGGAATACTGGGGATCTCACCAAATGGGGTAGTGAATGCCTGACGTCATGTCTTTCGGTTAACTCTATTTCTCCCCGTGAGGAGGTAAACACGCTACCTGAGTTTGTTCAGGACTTCGCTGATGTTTTTTCTAAGGAGGCCTCCGAGGTGTTGCCCCCTCATAGAGATTACGATTGTGCCATCGATTTGGTACCAGGTGCTAAGCTTCCTAAGGGTAGGATATTTAATCTTTCATGTCCTGAACGTGAAGCCATGAGGGAGTATATCCAAGAATGTCTGGCCAAGGGTTTCATTCGATCCTCGACTTCTCCTGTAGGTGCTGGCTTCTTCTTCGTGGGGAAGAAGGATGGTGGTCTTAGGCCGTGCATTGACTATCGGAACTTGAATAAGGTCACGGTAAGGAACCAGTATCCCCTTCCTTTGATTCCGGATATTTTTAATCAGGTTCATGGGGCCCAATGGTTCTCTAAGTTCGATCTACGGGGGGCGTATAACCTTATCCGCATCAAAGAGGGGGATGAGTGGAAGACTGCGTTCAACACGCCCGAAGGTCATTTCGAATACCTGGTCATGCCCTTTGGGTTGTGTAATGCCCCTAATGTCTTCCAGAATTTTATTAATGAAATTCTGAGAGATTACCTGGGAAATTTTCTTGTAGTGTACCTTGATGACATACTGGTGTTTTCCAAGGACTGGTCCTCCCACGTGGAGAATGTCAGGAAGGTCCTCCAGGTCCTCCGGGAAAATAATCTGTTTGCGAAAAACGAATAATGTGTGTTTGGGGTACAGGAGATACCATTTTTGGGTCAAATCCTCACTCCTCATGAATTCCGCATGGACCCTGCCAAGGTTCAGGCTGTGGCGGAATGGGTCCAACCTGCCTCCCTGAAGGCGCTACAGTGTTTTTGGGCGTTCGCTAACTATTACAGGAGATTTATTGCCAACTTCTCGGTCGTCGCTAAGCCTCTTACGGACCTCACTCGCAAGGGTGCTGATGTCCTCCACTGGCCTCCTGAGGCCGTCCAGGCTTTTGAGACCCTCAAGAAGTGCTTTATCTCGGCCCCCGTGCTGGTTCAGCCCAACCAAAGGGAGCCATTTATTGTGGAGGGTGACGCGTCCGAGGTGGGAGTGGGGGCCGTCTTGTCCCAGGGTACCAGCTGCCTCACCCATCTCCGCCCCTGTGCTTACTTCTCTAGGAAGTTTTCGCCCACGGAGAGTAACTATGATATTGGCAACCGCAAACTTTTAGCCATTAAATGGGCTTTTGAAGAGTGGCGTCACTTCCTGGAGGGGGCCAGACACCAGGTAACGGTCCTTACTGACCACAAGAATCTGGTTTTCCTAGAATCTGCCCGGAGGCTTAATCCTAGACAAGCTCGATGGGCGCTATTCTTTACCAGATTTAACTTCGTGGTTACCTATAGGGCTGGGTCCAAAAATATTAAGGCTAATGCACTGTCACGTAGTTTCATGGCCAATCCTCCTGCTGAGAAGGATCCTGCTTGTATTTTACCCCCTGGTATAATCGTTTCTGCCACTGATTCTGATTTAGCCTCTGACATTGCGGCTGATCAAGGTTCTGCTCCCGGGAACCTCCCTGCGGACAAGCTGTTTGTCCCCCTGCAATACCGGCTAAGGGTACTCAGGGAAAACCATGACTCCGCTCTATCTGGTCATCCTGGCATCTTGGGTACCAAACACCTCATTACCAGAAACTATTGGTGGCCTGGGTTGCCTAAGGATGTTAGGGCTTACGTCGCCGCTTGTGAGGTTTGTGCTAGGTCCAAGACCCCTAGGTTCCAACCTGCCGGCTTACTACGTTCTTTGCCCATTCCCCAGAGACCTTGGACCCATATCTCCATGGATTTTATCACTGATTTGCCTCCATCTCAGGGCAAGTCGGTGGTGTGGGTGGTAGTAGACCGCTTCAGCAAGATGTGCCACTTTGTGCCCCTTAAGAAACTACCTAACGCCAAGACGTTAGCTTCTTTGTTTGTTAAACACATTCTGTGTCTCCATGGGGCCCCAGTCAATATCGTTTCTGACAGAGGGGTACAATTTGTTTCCTTATTTTGGAGAGCTTTTTGTAAAAAGTTGGAGATTGATCTGTCCTTCTCCTCCGCCTTCCATCCCGAAACTAATGGCCAAACGGAAAGGACTAATTAATCCCTGGCACTGGCGTAGCTATAGGGGTCGCAGCGGTCGCAATTGCGACCGGGCCCCGAAGCCAGGGGGGCCCACGGCCCCCCGCACCACATCAATAAAAAGTTACTATAGTAACTCGGGCCGCGGGCCCCTGTTACTATAGTAACATACTTTACTTACCTTCCTGGTTCCGGATCGCAGCGGAGGTCCTGAGGTCAGGCGCTGTGCGCAGCGCATGACGTCACAGCGCTATGCCGCCGCGCACAGCATGGAGACTACAGAACTCCCGCCGCGGCCGAAGAGGAAGGTAAGCTTAGCCCTGACTGGCGGGGTCTGACTCCCGGGACCCGCCAATCAGCTGTTTTGAAGGGGCCGCAGCACTCGTACGAGAGCTGCTCCCCTTCATTCCTGTCACTTCATTCCGGTCACACTGTGAACCGGTGTCGGCGATTCACAGTGTGGGCGAGTAGTGAAATGAAGGGGAAGCAGCTCTCGTACGAGTTCTGCGGCCCCTTCAAAACAGCTGATTTGCGGGTCCCGGGCGACACATCAGCTATTGATGGCCTATCCTGTGGATAGGCCATCAATGTTTAGGGACTGCACAACCCCTAAGCCTACGATGTATCAGGCTTAGGGGGCCCATGAGACAGGATCACAGATTGTGTGATCCTGTCTGCTGGGCCCTGTATCTAAGCCAATCACATGGTAGGCTTAGATACATGGCCCATGCGTGATCCTGTCTGCTGGGCCCTGTATCTAAGCCAATCACATGGTAGGCTTAGATACATGGCCCATGCATGATCCTGTCTGCTGGGCCCTGTATCTAAGCCAATCACATGGTAGGCTTAGATACATGGTCCATGCGTGATCCTGTCTGCTGGGCCCTGTATCTAAGCCAATCACATGGTAGGCTTAGATACATCGCCCATGCGTGATCCTGTCTGCTGGGCCCTGTATCTAAGCCTACCACACTGTAGGTTTAGATACAGGGCCCCAGCACACAGTAATCTTATACTGTATAAGATTACTGTCTGCTGGACCCTGTATCTAAGCCTACCTTGTGGTAGGCTTAGATACAGGGTCCCACAGACAGTATCACACATGGGCCCTGTATCTAAGCCTTAGGGTATGTGCACAGACACTAATTACGTCTGTAATTGACGGACGTATTTCGGCCGCAAGTCCCGGACCGAACACAGTGCAGGGAGCCGGGCTCCTAGCATCATACTTATGTACGATGCTAGGAGTCCCTGCCTCGCTGCAGGACAACTGTCCCGTACTGTAATCATGTTTTCAGTACGGGACAGTAGTTCCCCGGAGAGGCAGGGACTCCTAGCATCGTACATAACTATGATGCTAGGAGCCCGGCTCCCTGCACTGTGTTCGGTCCGGTACTTGCGGCCGAAATACGTCCGTCAATTACGGACGTAATTAGTGTGTGTGCACATACCCTAACACATGTGTTACTAATCATTTTTTGTGTGTTTTCTTACAGGTTCGGTCGTTGGACTACGGCGGATTCCAGGACTACTTCGATGACAGCTTTTTTTTTATTATCAATAAAATGGTTAATGAGGGTTGTGGGTTTTTTTTTTATTTCAATAAAATATTTTTTCTATGTTTTTGTGTTTTTTTTTAAACTATATTACTACCGCCTTAGTAATGGCCGCCGGCTGATTGACCGTATCCATTGCTAAGGCGGGGCTTAGTGTTAGCGGATGCAGAGGCGAACACTAACCCCCATTATTACCCCGGTACCCACCGCCACCAGGGGTGCTGGGAAGAGCCGGGTACGATCCAGTACCTGACCATCTGTAGTGATGGTCGGCCACTGGGGTGGCTGCAGGCTGGTATTATCAGGAGGGGAAAGGCCAAAAACAGTGGCCCTTCCCATCCTGGTAATGCTGCCTGCTGCTGCTTTATTGTATCTGGCTGGTTATGAAAATGGGGGGGACCCCACGTCATTTAAAAAATAATTGGAAAGAACGATGTGGGGTCCCCCCCAATTTTCATAACCAGCCAGATACAACACAGCAGCAGCAGGCAGCATTACAAGGGTGGGAAGGGCCACTGTTTTTGGCCTTCCCCAGCCTAATACTACCAGCCTGCGGCCACCCCGGTGCCTGCCCGTCACTACAGATGGTCGGGTACTGGTTCGTACCCGGCTCTTCCCAGTACTCCTGGTGGCGGTGGGTACCGGGGTAATAATGGGGGTTAGTGTAGCCTCTGCATCGGCTAACATTAAGGCGGAATTCACACGACAGGGATTCCCGGCCGGGTGCCGGCCGTTCATAAATCGGCCGGCACCCGGCTGCATTAGGAATAATAGACCCCTAATGGGGCTATTCACACGACCGATTTTTTGACGGCCGGGAAAACCGCCCGTCAAAAAATAGGACATGCTCTATTTTCAGCCGGGTGCCCGGCCGCCCGGCTCCCATAGAAGTCTATGGGGCCGGGTAATACACGGCCATCACCGGAATGTGTTCCGAGTGATGGCCGGGTCTACCGTCGCTCGCGCACTCTCTCTCCTCCTCCTCACAGTGCAGAGTGCATGTGAGGAGGAGGATCTTTTATTGCTCGCTGTAGGAGTCGGAATCCCCAATCCCCGGCTGGGGATTGGGGATTCCGCTACAGGAGAAGTGAGTGACTACACTGTCCATATATGGACACAGCGAAGTCACGCACTTCTGCAGCGGAATCCCCGACTCTATGGCCGGGGATGCCGCTACAGGAGAAGTGAGTGACTACACTGTCCATATATAGACACAGCGAAGTCACTCACTTCTGCAGCGAAATCCCCGACTCTATGGCCGGGGATTCCGCTACAGGAGAAGTGAGTGACTACACTGTCCATATATGGACACAGTGACGTCACTCACTTCTGAAGCGGAATTCCCGACCTGTGGCAGGGAATTCCTCTTCAGGAG